>NC_060952.1:14984293-15059293 GCF_022045245.1 Lucilia cuprina
ATTATTTTTTATTTTTTATTTTATTTATTAACATAACACAAACCACATAATGCGTAAAACATTTATAATTTGGCTATAACTTTATTAAACCAAACACATTTATTACACAAATTTCCTCACCTGGGGTAAAGTGTTTGATGATCACCTTTTTGGCTTAAGAAAAACCCACAGCTATAACAATCTCAAAACACATAACAATTACATACAATTTTAATGTAAAATTTGATTAATAGTTTTGTTTATATATTTATGGTTTTAATGCCACCACATAAGTAACCAAAATACTCAAAACTACATTGGTGGGCCAAGTTGGGTAAAACTGGAAGTGAAGTTAAAATTAAGTTAAACAACTTTAGCTAAAAAATAATTATTCGAATAAAAGAGTTTCGTTTCAATTATAAAGGTGAGGGAAGTCATAAAAAATCATTAAATTTAAATTTTATTATGGAAATTTGAATTACAACATCTGAAATAAATACATTCATATGTATAAGGGAAATGGAAACCAGGGAAACTTGCAACAAAGTTCTATAATGTTATAAAGTATTTTTATAGCACTATTAATAATTTCGTTTTTTTATTTTGTAGTAAAGAAGTTTGTAGTATAAATATTGAAAAGAATTGTAAAAAAGACCTGTTGCTAGTGTTTACAACAACATCTATGTTTATGACTTATACTGACAGTAAATGATATTACATATGACTCGATTTATAAACGTAACATGCAACAACATGTTTTCTTATTGTAAACATTTACAACAAGGAGCACAACATACGTACTTTTTCTATGAACTTTTTCTATTGAACTACAGAATTTTTCACAATAAAAAATCAATTCTCTTTTTCCAGTCTGTTTATTTTAACTTGATGCGGATTCGTAAAATGAACATCAATAGAGACGTACATTGGGGTGGCCCTGTTTATACGGAGAAAAAAAGGTACCTATGTTCTAATAGTATTGGCTATTCAAATACAATTTTTATTTTAATTTGTCACTGAGTTGTTAAGATATAAATAAATGATCAAAAAAAAAAATTAAATTTTAGTGTGTTCAAACTTTAGTTATGGTTTCCTACGAGCGAATAGTGAAGTAGAGTCGAAGGGACTACGTTTTGACATAGTACTAACTTCAGATTATTTTGCAGCTAAGTAGCCATGATTATAAACTACTGTAGAATGTAGACTAATCAACAGATCAGAGATATTTCTAGGGACAATTTTTAAGTCAATTGAACTTTTCACTTCTGATCTTCATATGTATATTATTTCTTTTTAATAGGAATGAAATACGAAATTCTATAGAAATTTTATTTTTTTTGTGTTGTATATAGTTGGCACTTATAAAAATATATGTACATATTTATGTATAATGGCATGTCATAAAAGTAGCAGCAATGTCATAATTAGTAACATTTACGCTGTCAGTCGTAAATTAATTTCAATCAATAAAACTTATATTTCATTATGCAAAACACTTGAACCCCTACTATATGTATTATTTCTTTAAAGTGGTAACTTAACAACAAATTTCCATGAATTTTTTTGCCGTCTGCTTATATTGGGATATCGTTTTATAAGTAAGTCTGTTAAATTCTAAATGCTTGCAGTAAAATATTAATGGAAAGAACAATAATTTGCACGCTATATGAAAAATGTGAAATTTTAATGCGCTTTATAGCAGGCGGTGATACAGTTAAGTAGTTTGGGGGGAGTTGTTATTTTACTTACATTCTGTTTTCCTCATTTTTATATTTTGTATGAAAAAATTTCAATGGGGAGTTAAATTTCTCCTTTTCCCCGTGGATCCGCACCTGCTTTATAGGCAAGTGAAATAAATTCCATGGTAAACGATTGCCGTTTTAAAATGGATTAATTTGTAATGTAAGAGGAAAACAATAAATTTTTGGAAATTTAAAGACAAAAAGTTTAAATTATCATAAGAAATCATTTAAAGAATGTTCACTTTGCATTTGCTATTCATATTTTTAACTTAATTTTTTAAATAATATATAATTTATTCCTAACAAATTTTTAAGATTGTTTATACCTGATGAAAAAGGCATTTTTACTTTCAATCAGAGACACCATAAACGAAAAAGAAAAAAGAGAAAATATAAATAAAAATGTCATACATGCAAGTGTGGCGCATGCAGTTGTATGTATGACAGATAGTCATACAACTTTTAAGACTTGATTGCATTATGAGAATTTTGTAAATGTGTCGTTTGTTTGAGGTTGTAGTAGAACACACTTGGTATATTCTAGTTAGTATTTTGATATCTTTGCTGATTTTTTCCTTCTTTTATTTGTTCACGAATACTTACTTACATATGTACGTATGTCGATTTTGCACAATATGAACACACTCCTAGCAAACCGTCAAACTTATCCAATAATTTCGTATGCAGCTGACAATCTCAGTCAAAAGTCTTAAGTTTTTTTGAGTTGCTTGATATCGATAAGCATTATTTTTAACGCTCGTTGCTTTACTGTCACATGATTTCCTCAGTATACATTTGATATTTTGTAGTTTTTAAATATTATTTTGAATTTTTTTTAAGATTCCAATCGAAACCAGCATTTTGTTATATTTTTGCCAGTTTCATTCCCTAAGCAAAATTCAGATTATTTTCATTTTACGAATATAAGCATATTTTACATCTTATTTATGACACATCATAAAAATATCTATAATTTTTTTCTCCATTTCATAAACCGAAAGCTTTTTTACCACTTTTTATAAATGTTCGAATGGGTTAATGTATGTATGCGTGTTTGTTGGCAGGTAAAAGGATACATTAGTATGTTTTTTTAACAGTGGTGTAGTTTTTTCCAAAGAAACTTTGTCATGTCCTGTTTAGCCGGAAAGTTTAGCATTTTCTTTGCTAAATATTTTAGGCGTTTACTTCACGATATTTGTCGCAGTTTTGACGTAATTTGTCTTGAATTTTAGCCGACGACTTTTTACTTAGTATAATAAACATTTTTTTAATAAATATGCAAAACATGACGTAAAATCAATAAAACTAATGCATTAAGCGGTTTCAAGAAAGCACATCACATAATTATGATTTTTTAAAAAATAAATAATTTTTGATTTTTACTTTCTGATAAGTTTACGGTTTGTTAAAATATTAATTAATATTAAAAATAAGCTTTTTTAATATGAAATAAGTTTTGTTTTATGTATTATTTTTTAACAACCGAGATTTTTGCGGAATATTTTATATGTATATTTAACTATCTTGTATAAAATTTTAATTCTGTGGCAAAAATGAAAATGTAAATATCTCAAGATATGTATGCATAAATCATGTTTTTGAAATTAATTTAATATACAGTTTTTCGAAAATAGTATTAAAATAGAGTTTCCTAAAAAATAACTAAGATTGAAGATTTTAAAGATATTTAGAATGTATTTAAAATTTTAAAAATTAAGTTTTCTAATTTTTTTGTCAAAATAAATTTTTAAAAATGGAGACTTTTTACATATTTTTTTTTAAATCTAAGGATAAAAATTTCGAAATTTGACAGTATTTTAAAAATCTACTTTTCAAAAATTCTATTTAAAAATGTTTATATAATTAAAAAAGAAGGTGTTATTTGTTAAAAATTTAATTTCCGAATACTTTACAAAATTAAGATTTTTTCAAACATTTGCTGGTAACACAAAATTTAATCAATATTTAATAAATACGTATATTAACTATGTGGAATTATTTATTATGCTTCCTAATGCATTAAATTATCATAATTTAATAATTATTTTTCATATGATTTACCTTTCAGAATTCTAATAGAAAAAGAATTATTAAATATAAATATGTTTTAAGTAAACGAAATGGCCTTCTCTTTGTTTTCTAAAAAATCTAAATAAATTACTATAATTCAATGCTCAATTAATTTCTAATGAATATTTCATATCCTATCACTCCTTCATATAACAACAACCCTGATTTTCCATAAACATTGAAAACCCTTTTATTGCGTATACAAAAGATACAAATAATAGGCAAAAGTAAACCAGTACTATTAAATTTATCTGCTTTCCTTACAAATAAACGTGTCTATATTCAACAAATACTACATAGTATAAATGTTTGTCTATCCTTCCGTCTCTCAAATAGTTGTAGATATCTATAAATACACATGTTAAAACACTTGGTGTCCTCAACAACAACAAAAATTCATGGAAGGATGAAAAATGTTGTGGAGTTTTTGTTTTACATTCATATTTTTTTCTAGTTTGTTATGCCAGCACTGTGTGTATTATTGTTGTATCAATAAAGTATAAATTTTTAATGTTTTTCTAGTATGAATGTTGTAATTTATGTTTTCAAATTGATTTCTACATGGCCTGTCATTGTGGTTTTCATACCAACATGTGGTATATGTGTATGTATAAATATGTATGTGTATAAGAATTTTGTTTTATTTTTATGGTATTTTACCTTTTTAATTTCTACTAGTATAGCAACTGTGTACTTCTTTTATATTGGTCCTAATGTTAAAGTAGTTTCTGTGCCACAAGTCCTTTGAGGTATGTTTGTTATTGATTCCAATCATCGGCATCACCATTTCTATCTAAAAACTCATATATTTATTAATTTTTCTGTACCATGTGTGGATACAATAAAAAGAATGCACAGTGAAACAACTTACTAAAAAAGCATTTGAAATATAGGAATGAAATTTTATAAAGTAAGGCATTGAAATAATAATAATAATATATTTTTATTTTAAAAAGCAAATATATATAATATTTTAAATACAGTTTGAAATTAAATAATAATTTTTTTAAATTATTTGCCCAATTCGTTCAAAAAATTTGGATGTTTTTCAAGACGTAGAAGTACTTGCCTCCAACGTCATCACCGTGTTAAAATAATGAACTAAAATGCTAATTAAGAAGTAGTGAAAAGAGGCTTTATTAACATTTTAACTCATTACTTTTCAATGAAAAGTTTTCATGGGAAATACATATTTTAACTTAAGTTAAATTTTGTTTCTATCATGTCATATATTACAGTTATGTTGCAAACTAATTGTATTCTTCTAAGGTATTTCTACAAAATTGTTTATTTTCTTAGAACTAATGTGCATCAAAAAATATTATTTGTTATAAAACTAACAAATATTATATTCATATGTAGAGTAATGTTGACATGCCATGAGAAATGATTTCTAATTGATTATATCGTTATGAAAATATTACATTTTATTTGTGTAAATTCGTATGAGCCACTGAAAAAGTAAATAGAGAATTTAAAATGATTTGATTTAAAATGGAATATTTTAAATAAATTTTAAGAATATAAAGGGAAAAATAAAAAATCTCACAATTACAAACATCTCTAGACAAAAAACTAAAAATTTTAATAAAAACAAGTAAAAAACTATATTCGGGAATTTGTCAATCTTAGAATACCCTACACCTACTAAGAAAATATTTTGTGATTTAATTATAATTATAAAACATTTATGTTAAATTTATTTACTATATATTTAAGAAATTAACTTATGAAAAACTAATTTTCTGAAATATTGACGATCCCAATAAGATTTGGTGGATGGATCAATATTTACATAAAATGCATTTTTCCTGAATCTCGGACATTTAATTAATTTTTTGAACAGGTCTCTGTATTGCAGCTAGGGTCATGTAATGCCCGTTTATTACAATATTCCGCAAAGTTATCAGATCAATTATAAAACTTCTAAAAGATCATATTCGGAAAGTTCGGTTATATGAGAGTAAGCTGAAATAATGGACCAATTTGAAACATCTTTATCTTTAAAATTGCAATGTTTACATGAAGGATTAGAATGATTTCATGAACGGACAAACAGACAGAAAATAGCTTGATTGTAATGTTTATATGGACGGACAGACAGTCTGACATAACTCAAAAAATTATTCTAAACTGATTAATATACTTTATGTTGTAGAACTAATACTATTGTGCATTACAAAAATCAGAACAAATACAACACCTTTTCCCAACTGCATTGGTGTAGGGTATAATAAATTATATATTATTCTCATAATAGGTGTATCGTCGGCAACTTCTGACTATAATTTTTTATTTGTCCCCTTTAAGAAAACAAAGAAAAATTGCTAAGATAGTTTTTAGAATAATTTTCTATTACAAGAAAACATTTACAAAAACATAAATTTGAAATAGATATTTTTCTAAAATTTAGAAGAGATATTTATGTTTAATAAGGATGTTTGCATGAAATAACATAGCAATATCGACTCAGGAAATTATACCACTCCGTATAGGGTTTAATATAACTAGAAATATGTATGGCAACATATTCCGTATAAAAGCAAAAATTTAACTATTAAAAATGTGCTTTACTATTAATTAGTTTTTCTATCTTATTGAGACATCTTAAGTCGATAAATTCTCCATTTAATATTATAAATAAGACTCTAAAGCTGGCATGATTTTTTTCTGTGTCTAAGAGGTGAGGTAATAAAACTAAAAACACTTAAATAATAAGAATTGGCATAACTATATGAACCTATCCTATTTTAATTATAATTAAAAAGATGTGCTTAATATTGGTACTATTAAAATACACAGTGAGCAATTAAAAAATATACATATATGTAAATAGACTTATGTATACCTAGACTTTTATGACGTCCTCTTTGGAGATTACCATAAATGTTTAATAATTCTTACTTGATTACAATTAAAATTACATCTGTTGAATTATGCAAATTATTATTTATATAAAATTAGCAAAATGATAACTAGCTAATTTTGTAAGTGCTAAATGATTTTTCAATTGTATATGTATATGATCCACAATAAGTAATTCCCAATTAGACAAAATGTTTATTTCTACAGTTTTTATTTTATTTGTACAATTTTGTTTTGTATAAAATGACATCATTTAGTCAAAATAAAATATTTGTATTTTTTGTAGTTTTATTACCAAATTTTTCTGATGGATTTAATTTTAAGTACTGTAGTAATGAGTTACGTATTAGCAGTAAGTAACCCGTTATTAGAATATGTAGTGACGGTATGTAGTACTCATTGCAATGTTCTACATTTACAACAACTTGTCTTTCAATGATTACTATATATGTAGTTATTATATCTAAAATATAGAAAACATTGAACATAAATTACGTTTATATCCTAAATTCTCCATCTCATTTCATATTTCTATTCAGTTAATTTTTGACTACCACTATCCGTTCTAACTTCTTCTAACTTTACTTTCGGTGAATTAACATCAAACTGTACTAAAAATAAATTCTGACACCATTATAAATAAACTTTAAGCTGTTATACACAATGTTGTATATAAAAGAACCATACTACAGCTTATCTCTGTCATAATCTTATAATGAATTTTGAATATCTTTAACGGTGAATTTAAAATAAATAGACAATAATTCTAATTTCTAAAATACCTCATTTCTTTGAAAACATAGCATTTTATCTAACAATTAGCTAACGAGATGCATCTCAATTAGTAGTTATTTCAGATACTTAATTTAAATGGTATGAATAAGACTTTCTACGTAGGAAAAATTACACAAACCACTTGAAAATTCTTATAAACAAACAACCATAATATTACATACATAGATATATTAAATACATATACATATGTTTAAGGTTTAGTTACAGCAAGAATGTCATAACTAAAAAATTTAGTTTTTTTTAATATAATAATCTGCCTATTTAAAAATATTATCATTTCAAAAGTTAAAAAATTTCAACAAAAAAAATATTTTTTTATATTCCATTATATATAATTATTATGATCATGTGATCGGCCATGTCTGTCAGTGTAACAAATATTTCCAGTTTGAGATTTATTAAATGATTTTTTTTTAATTTTTAACATAATACAGTCCAGCTACAAATGTTCATTTTACGTATACTGAAAGGTATACTAACATAATTCTATCACCATCACTACTACTTACTACTCCTCGAACTATTACACCTTAAAGACTTTCATACGCAGAACAACATCATCGTTGCTATTGCCACCATCTTTATACACTTAGCTTGTATTTAAAGAGTTAAGATTTTATCATCTTAATCATGCAAGGTGAACACATTAATTTACACAACAGAGGTGTGTTAATGGTGTTTTGAAAGTAAAGAATCAAAAATAATATTTTCCTTAGAAAATGTACATCATATAACAAAAAAATCTTTTAACTAAAGGAGTATAAAGACGTAACTAAAGTAAGTGGCTGAATCTGATGGATGATGACGATGATGATGAAGATAATAATGACGTTGATGATGGTATTATGAAGTATAAAATTTAAACATGTAGAAAACGTAGAACATGTTTTTAATAGAAATGACCAAGTGGAAATTAATGTTGTTGGTGCTGCTTCATGTTTAAATGCTGTCATTGAACATAATTGACTTTTTAATACTATTTCAACAAGTTTTATGATCATGAGATGATGGTATTACAAAAATACAAAATTCTTATAGTTTTATTAAAACTAATAATATAGTTTTTTCCTTACATTATTTATTGTTTCGATTTTGTTCATATGGTTATTAAAAATGTGTGTAATTATCTATAAGCCTTTAGTGGTAAGAAACAGTGGCGTAAGATATATTTTATTTTAGAAGGAATTTAAAATATTAATAGTTTTTTTAGGTTTATTATTCACATTTTTCCATATAAAATTCCTACAATAAACCGTTATTAATTTTATGATTAGATTATGTTTTTATTATTTTATTGACATATTAACGATTTTTATTAAATATATTTTATATGGTATTCATAAATGATTGACGAAACTTTTGATGGTTTATTATGGAAATATATTAACATTTATCAAAAGTAGCACTAAGTGTATTTTTTACCTTCTGTAAAAGTGATGTATATTGACTTCTAAAGAAGCGAAAGGAATCAAATTTTTTTTATTGAATGTACAATGTACATTGTACATTTATTTGTATTGACATCTTTTTAAATAAACCTATTTTATTTTAGAGTTAATTGATAAGTGAAGTATATAATGGATTTGTGCACAATAATATTGATTCTACACCTCTTAAAGTTTAGCAATCAGCCTAAAATCATTTCCTGAGTTAATTTAGGTATGTCCGTCCATGGTCGCGTCATAATTAATGTAGTATACTCGTATTTGAGCAAAAAGATATTTGCTCAACTTGTCCCTAGGCCTCATATAAAGGCAAATTGTGGCTGCAAGCCAACAATCTAAACACAATGAAATAATTTAAATTTAATAAAAATATCTCGCCAGTATGAGTGAGTATACGCTCCTGTTTATATTAGCATTACTGGTAAAAAGATCACAAGCAACTTTATGACTTCCAATCGCATAAACTATAAGTAGCTCAATTAATTTTCAACTTTTCAAGTTGTAAAAAATAAACTCAAATCGATATATCTACACGTTTTCACATGGTTGTTTTGAAGCAATCTTAACTCATCTATCTACAATTGGTCTATGAATATGAATCTATGGAAGCTTAAGTGAAGAAAAAAATGTACATCATTAGCATAAAACACTTACAATTTGCTAAAGCCTTGCAGCTGTAATACGGCACCTAGAGTAGTATTTAATGAATCGTTCTTAAGAAGCTACTATCATCAAAATGATAATTTAGTAGAGAAAGCTATACAAGTTTTTATTTAAAATGTTTTTTTTTTTTTTTTTGTTTTAGCAAAACTACATAAACACGTAGGATAGAGGTGTGAACACTATAATTTGCATAATTTTGTGTTTCTTTTTTTGTCTTATAAAACTATTACTAGATTTTTTTCTATCTGATAGATGATTTGAACATACATTTTACCGATCAGGTGCTTGTATTATAATGAAATATATTCAAAAATCCAATTTGTTTTATTTTTCCGTATAAACTGTGAATTTATTAAAAAAAATTAATTTATATTAAATAATTAAGTCATATTTTAGAAAATTATGTTATACTAACACGATTTTGCACTTTGCCATAATTTCAACAACAAATGATGTTTAAAAACAAACTCAAAAGTATAAAATCATTAAAAGCGATGGTGTTTTCTAAGATAACAAATTTTTAACTAGTTTTTCAACTCGAAACATTAATGTTGACTACCTGTCGAACAGATTTTGTTTTTTCTATAGGAATTCGGTTGCTGTAAAACAAATCGCAAAAAATAAACTGCAATTATAACTCATTGTTATGCTGCTCAAAGCGGCTCCATTTTAACACTTTAAGAAAAAGTAAATCAAAAAATATAAATTGTAAGTTATTCTCTCGTTGTCTGTAGCAATAGAGTTGAATTAAGTTCAATCAAAGTAGGTTGATGAACAATTAGTTAAAGTGCATTATAGTTTTTTCTTTTGGCTTTTCATTAAAGTCTTTAAGAATTTAATTGCTTTAATAAATCACGGTCTTAGCACTAATTTATGGAAGTCATGAAACGCGAACATTTTATGCAGGTGATATGGAAATTTATAATCTAGTTTACCGAGTGATGCTTAAATTATTATTCTCTATAGTTTGTAGTTTTGCTAGCAAAAAGTTTCGCGAAGTTTAAAAAGCGTTCCTGTTGCAATTTCTACTACATCTTTTGTTTCGGATTTAACATTATAGGGTATAACTTGATTAAGCATGATCAACTTGTTATTGAATTTATTTATGTTTACGTGCCTTAAAACTAATTCTAAATTCCATTCAAATTAAAGTAGCCACTTTAAACTAAAATACCTTTGGCAGGATCAGGTTTTATTTAAAACATCTTCCAATTTATGACCATACTAAAATTGCTGACAAACTTGGCGACGAGTTGCATTAATTAACACTTTGCTTTGGTGGTAATTTTATGAATATGTTAACCTTGATGTTTGCAACTTGTGGATAAATCAGTAAATTTTTCGATTTTATATACACCGTAAAAACGTTAATGTTAATCGTAATGAATGTGTGATTGCAAAAAGAAAACTCTAATTAATGTTATAAATAACTAGAGTTTGTACTTTTGATTGTAACATCCAAAAATATTGGATGTACCCGTTCAATTAAAATAACTTTTGATACCCACCATCATTCCGTTTGTAACACATCGAAATATTCGCTGAGACCAATAAAAGTATAAATATTCTGAGTCCTTATTATATTCTAAGACGATCTAGCCATGTCCGTTTCTCTATCTGTTTATTTAAAATACTATGGAGTCCAAACGGGAACACAGAAAAAATTATCGGTAGTTTATTTTCAATTAACATGTTTTAATTTTCTTTATTTTTTATTTAAACAAATTTTTATTTGTCTTAATTATCTCGTTTTTTGAAACTGTTTGAAAATTAAGTGTAAAATTTTGAATAAATTTTTAATAAATTCAATTAATTTTTTAATTGATTGAAAAAATTTTCTGGCCTTCTTTTCTATTTTAGATTTATTATTAATATTTTATTTTGAAATTTTGTGCTAGCAATATTGATAGTTTTTAAATAGTCAATAAAATTTTATGCATATAATATTCAAGTTTCTTTACAATTTATGAAACACTTTATATGTTAAATTGTAACAATAAAGTGATATTTTTTGTAAATGCTGAACGCATTCCTAAAGGTCTAATATTCCTTTAACGATGTGTGTAATCGATTAATAATTTTATTGTTTTAATCACCTTCTTAATTGATTTTTAAAAAATTCTCTATCAAACAGTTTAATTTATTTGATTATTTGATTGATAAATTAATAAAATATCAATTTTATATTTACTAAATATTTAATTTATACAATCAATGAATTAATCAATGTTGAGTCTTGTTTCAATTATTAACATTAATTGTTCCGATTAATTCGTTATTTGGAAAAATATTTTATATGTTTACAAATTTGGTAATTGATATCATCATTTTGGTTATAGGTGCAAAACTTGCTTGATACAATTATTTAAATAATTAAAACTCATTTTCAGTTTTTTCTGTGAACAGCTAAAGAGATGAAATTTTGCAGAGATATTTTAAGTTAAAAAAATTTTTATAGCGATGAAATTCGACATTCATAAATAAGTTTCTTACAAGACATAATCTCTCTGCCAAATAATAATGAGGTCAGCGAAGAAATTGGAGATAACTTAGTTTATTACAAGCCAAAATCTCTCTACCAAATCTTATGGAAGTCGGTTAATAATTGCTCAGAAAATTATTTTAGCGCTCACAACTGGCTTAATAAAAGCAGTGAAGTGGTAAAATTTATCACAAACAAGTTTTATAGCAACAAAAATAACTCTAAATGCCCTATTTCAAAAATAAATCTGAAAAAAATCCAGTATGTATCAAAATAATGAGAAGACATTCCAAAATTTACTTCAATTTTACGGCAGAAAATTTGATGGTGGGTATAGAAGATTCGGCATGGCCGAATATAATACTCTTCCTTGTTTAAATTTAAATTGGTTAATTATTTCGCCTATCTCACATTCAACCGAATAGGTCTAAATGTTCTAGTAGATCTAAAAAATCGACAAAACTTTGTAAGTCTTAAAATAACTAACGATACTTACAAGACCCAACTCGAAGTTTCTTTCTGAAAATGATTTGGAGTTAAACATTTAGTTAAAAATACTAATCTCAAGGTGAAATACGATATAAATATCTTTAATGAAATCATAAATAACATTTATAAAATAAATAATAAAGATCATAAAACAATAAAATTATTATTATGTTATTCTTAAACGATTTTTTTTTATTTTTTCAATGTACAATATGAAACTTGCAATTAGGTCACTAATTCGTCCTACGAATTTCTCAGAGTGTAAACTTTTGGCGTCTCCCAACTGGTATGATATTACACTTTTAAAATTAAGAAGAAATAAAATCAACAGCAACAAAAAGGGGCTCACGCCTAAATAATCAACAATCATAAATAAGTATCACAGACAACAAAATATAAAGCAAAAAGGGCAGAACAATGTTAAAAGAAAATAAACATTGCAGAGAATTACAAAGCAAAAAATATAATAAAAAGACACTGTGAGGTGCAAAATAACATACTCCCCCGGATTTATGTGAACACAGATCTTTACTTGTTTGTTTGTATATACGAGTGTATGCATTTTAAAATTTCACACCTTTAAGGTAGTGAAAAATAAGGCTCAGCCCACATAGTTATCCTGGTAGACAAAAAATCAAACAAAAAGTGCCACAAAACTAAAAAAACATAAACATCACACAATACTTCTTTCTACACTTTACATTGTGCAAATGTATGATGCCACAAGTAGTTACTGTAGAGATTGTATTTACCGGCGTTTTTCATTTTGTTTTCTCGTTTTTGGTTTCTTTTGTTTATGGTATGTACCATAAAATTATCGCCCATGAAAAATTGTGTTAACACCTCATCCTCAACAATTTGTGCATTTCCAACTACATGTCTCTTCTTTACGTTTTTTTTTTTTTTTTTTTTGCTTAACTTGTCCTTTTTGTATGTTTGCAATGCACTTTTTAAGTACATCATGATCACTTAGCATTAAAGGTATGTTTTTATTTTTCAGAAACAAAAAAGAACATCAAGGTGCCTTTTCTTGATACATTAAAAGGTGGCGGTATGTGCATTGAAATAAAAATGTTTATATTTTAGAGTTTTAAGCCTATACCCTACACTAAAATTACTTAGTTTCTTAGTCTATGAATTTATTTATTTATTTGTCTAAGACCAATGTTTCAATGTCGTTATGTATTATTTAATTTTTAAACAATTTTACTTGGACAACTATAAGGTCCATATGTTTATATTATACATGCATATGACGATAATCCCCTATGGCGAATTATATATTCTCATTCTACCAACATTATGAGTGTAAATTATTATAGTCAAATAATTTAAAAAATAGGATCAGTTTTTACTTAACCTCATTTGATACAAAATTGCAATACATTTTTAAAATTCGTTATAATGAAAATGTGTATAATGAGGAAAAACGAAAAAAAACAATTTTGTAATTAAAGATTTATATTTTCATTCCAATAAATGCCAAATCAGATATAGCGCTTTAATATTTCTGACTAAACAATATTTTACTTTTCATATAAAAAAAATGTATTATAATAAGTATTATGTGTAAATTGTCTCTACTGAAAAAGAACAACTTGTAATTAAGCCCATATTCATGGCCTCTTGATATCGTCTGTAAAACTAATATAAACAAATGTACATACACCTTTACAAAATATACTACTTAGTGTGATATTTGTAAATATATCGTAAATTCATTCTTCTCACTGTTATGAGCGCGAAATCACAAAGTGCTTCATTTCAAAGTACTTTACGTTAATGCAATTTGTTCTGTAATTTTGTTGCACAAGATTCATTTTTGTAGTGCTGTTGTTGTTGTTATTATTCTTCATTATTGTGATTGTTGTTGCTGCTTTTTTCATTTCATGTAGTTAAAATTCTGTTTATCAGCGTTAAGCGCCAATTACCCTAAAGGTCTCTTACTTATTTTGTTTCTCTTCCATCCTTACACACTTACTGTATATTTAACCTTACAGTTTTATATAGAGGAGTATTTTAATTTTGAGGGTCTCGTTGACGTTTTGTTTTTGTTTGTCTTTTCTTTACTTTTCGTGTTAACTCTGGTCCAGTATACTGTATGATTAATGATTTCTGCATATTAATTATGTATGCAATGGACAAACAAGCTTTTCTTGTTAAAAAATAAATATAAAAACAACAAAGAAAACAAATTAATGATAAAATTGTGTTTTTTTTTCTTTTTGAAAAGAGGAAAGACAATGCAACGTTGTACTTTTCAGGTAAACTCCCTTTTATTGCACTTTATTTAAAAAAAATCGCGATAAGATATTCGTTTTTATTTTTCTGTGCTGTATGTATGTGTGGGACCAAATTGCATTTTGATTTATCAATATGACGTTACTGGTAATTTAGTGTTTCTTATTTTATTTAAGAAATCTTAATATCGTCATCTTAATTTTGTAAGGGTGTTTGTAAATTTTAGTTCACTTTTAGTTTTTATTCACTACAAACATTTAAATAAGATTTTAATTAAGATTTCATTGACTTTACGCTTTTTTGCAAGTCATATAAATAAAAATATCTAAAAGATTGTCAGCTCTCTAGCAACTTTTCTCTGTACTCTACAGATTGGCAGACAGACAGAAAAATTCAGATCGTCTTAGAATTCAGTAAGGACCCAGAATATATATGTATACTTAATCTTATACCAATATTTCTTTGTCTCACATACGGAAAAACAAAATCAATATAACACAACAATTACTTTTTAAAAATGATTTTAGAAGTTGTGAATTTGGGAATAAAGTAAAAAGTGCTACTCTCGTTCCTGTGTTAATATCACTTCTGTAGGTCTTTTTTTGTATATTAAAAAGACTAAATTTGGTATTTTATTTTTTACCACCGGATGCACTAAAATTTAACAGAACCGACTATACTCTGTGACTAGTTTAAATAAGATTTTGTTCGAGTCAAAGTGACAATATATAAAGCAGTTGCAAATATATGTATTTCTATTATGATATAAAGATAATTTACTGATTATATATTTCTTTTAAATCATAAATTTTAGAATACAGGCAACTCAAGAGTAAACAATGTTAAGTTTAAATATTTTGGCCTATAATTCTTCATGTCATCATATTTTAAAATATAACATACAGTTTGGTTAAAAAATCAAATTATACCCATGTTACTGAAAATTTAAAAAATACAACATTTACCCAGCTATTTGTTATGACAGCAGATAAAAATTCATAGAATGAATCCCGCAGTTCAATTATTTATATAACTGTTGATTCCCAACAAATTAACACAAATTTGTGGCTACATATAGTTCTTCCACCATATATTGTTTACAAACATATGTTGCATAATTTAAGACCACTTTTCTTAATTTATTTGAATATTAAAGAAATATGTATGTATATTCGTTGAGTTTTGAATTAAACCATTTTGTTCTTTATAATGTCACATTAACAATATTTATGGGTCTGGTTTTTATATTTTGGTTATTTTATCTTAATGAGTTTACAAAGAAAACACAACAAAATAACAAAACTGGAATCTTTGAAATCTTATCACTTTAGTAACGAGTAAATAGAAAATATAATTCATAAATCAAGAATTCTTCTCTCAATTTTAACTTTATAATCATACTTATGTATATTTACGTATAAATTAAAAACAAAAAATCAACATTTAAACTCATGCTGTGAAATTGCTTCTTCGACATCAGATCGACTAGTTGTTGTTACAAAACTACAGAAGATTTGTATACCAGTATCTTTTACAAAACTTTGTATGTTTTAAAGGTAAAGATGTGAGTATATATGCATGTTTTCGGTTGGTTATTTACTTGATTTTTTATATAGCTGTGGTATGCCTTGGAACCTCACTGTGATCTGGTAATAAAATTGTAAATTTTACTTTTTAAACCATGTCTCTCTAGGTTATATAAATTTTGTTTTGATACTGTCCAATAAACTAAACTCTTTAAATACAGTAAATGGAACAGGAATACGAAATACTGAAAAATAAAAGCAAAACTTTTAATTTAAAACAACAACTTCATGAAATGAATATATTTTTCACACTTTAGTTTTTTTTTTTGTTGAAATGTATTACATACATACTGATCGTTTGTTATATGTATGAGTAGTGTGATATATAAACAAAGATACACAATTTCTATCATCCAAAGTTTAGAAGTGGACGAAGGTTGTGTGTTAAATTATGATAACATTAAATTAAAAGCAATAATAAGAACAAATACGATATTTTTCATATTTATACCGTTTGAAAGTAGGGTTTCTATCAGTCTTTACTGTGCGCATATGTACGTACATATTTGTGCTGAAAAATTTTTATACTTGGGGGCATAGTGTTTTAAAACATTTTTACTTTAATTTATCACACAACCCTAGCAATATGTTAAACCATTCAAAAGAATACAAAAGAATTCTTATACATCTCTTGCAATAATACTAGTATTGTAGATATTGGAAAGGTATTCGTATGAACATTTTTAATTGTGTGTAGATATATACAACACACGTGAACAATGATTCCATTGCTACCGAAAACTATTGATAAATAATGTTTGTTTTTAATGAAATATGTATTATTCTATGAATGTATTTATATTTTTCTTACGTCAAAATATGAGTAATAAAATATGCAATTAAAAGATAAACTTTATTTGAAATTGCAACCGAATGTGTATGTTAGATTATCTTTTATTAAAAGTTCAATATCTAATATAAAAAATTAATTATTTTTCTTCAAAATACACGACTGTTCAAAAGAAATAAAAATTTTATTTTTCATTTTCATCAATATTTCGAAATCAGCAAAATCAGTTCATAAAAAAATGCAGATATGAGCAAAAATTCAAGACAACCTCTGAAAATTTCATAAGAATATTTTCATGTTTGTGCAAGCTTTAACAAAAGACGGAACAATATACAGCTTCATATGCTACTTAGTTTAACGGTACGAATTTTATTGAAATTTCTATAGTTTTCCATATTGTGGTCAAGAACGCTCTAAGCCATAATGGGTTAAAAGTCAAAATTAGTAATAAATGAATAAAATTGCTATTTAGTTTACTCTTAAATTAAAACAAATATTTAATCATCTTTGTTAACAAAAAAACATACAAGTTAATGTTTTAAATTATAGGTTTCCTAAAATCGTTAAAAAATTTAATTTTAAATACACAAACTTAACTAAAACTGTCATGTTTTAAAACCCATAATTAAAGTTTATTTCTTTTATTTTAACTTAAAAAGAAAAAGATCAAAGATACGGATAGACAGACAAACGGGCTGTTTTCATAAACGGCATAATTTTACTATCAACAAAAACAATAAAAGAACAAAAACTGAAAATTTAAATTATATACTGATATTCGTAAAATCGAAAGCAAACAAATCAACCTACAATCATTACAAACAAATATATGAATAGTACTACAAACTCAAAGCAAAATATTTATTTATATTGCGTGACGTACACTTTGGAGTAATTAATGGCTTATGATTAAAGAACAAAAAGTAGCTTTTAATAAACAATTTTATTTTCTATATTTACTTTAAAATATTTACTTTTAATGTATAGTAGTAAAGTATGTATTATATTATAAATTTTGCAGGTACCGTAGATGTCCGATTAAATTCCCAAGAAATGCCATAAATAAAAGAACAAATGTATGAATTATTAAAACAATTATAAATAAATACTACAAATATTTTGCACGTACTTAAGCATTTATAAGATACAATTAACTGTGGTTGGGAGAAGAATTTAAATCTGTAAATTTCGATAATATGAAATATTAACTGTCATATCCGGCTGTCGTAAGTCTTATAATTACTATGAATAATTTACTATGTAACTACAAACAAAAAATATAAATACATTTAAATGTTATTTTAGATTTTAGATTTCCACTTTTACGAGGTCAAAATTTATTGCAATTAACTCTTGATTGTAGATCTTCTTTAATTTTTTACGAATTCAAAAGTTTTTACTAAAATTTATAAAAACGAAATCGCTAAAATATAAAAATTTTTCAAATTTTAAAACTCTATAAATGGTAACTTTATAAATGATAGTTAAATCAATTTTCGTATACAAATTTTGTTTTATAAATCTATTATAAAAGAAAATATTTTTATGAAGAAGGGGGTAAAGATCATTATAGAACATTACAAAAAGATATATCTTCCTTTAAAATATGTTTATGCTTATTTTCACCGCTATAGATGTTTATTTTAGATATACCCACTATTTTTGATGATACCCATTGATAAAAATAAATTTAGAAATAAATGTTCTCATAATCAGCACAAAATTATGGAATTTAAAGTATTCTTACATGAGATTCCCAAAATATCAAGGAATACTCTAATGTACATGCAACACCAATGATGTGTGGTGGGGGAAAAATATCATAAATTTTGATAATATAATATTTTTTTGTAACTTAAAATGAAAATCAAGAAATTGCTATCTGAACTCCTTTAGACAGTTTTTGCTGGGACGAATAGGTGAAAAAATATACTCATTTGAAAAAAACGAGCTGAAAATTTGTTGTGGTGCAAATTTCATTGTGTTGCTTGACAAGAAATTGCTCACATATGTATATTTGTAATTTAAATCAAAAACTAAAGATAAATACTAAATACTGTACATACATATATATTTATATATTTTTTATCATTATTTAAAAGGATAATACCCGAATATATTGTCCCATAAAACGTGGGACTGCTTAAATCTTAATTAAAAAACATAACGAGAAACTCGGGTTCTGATGATAATTTGCGTGAAAAGGTATAAAAATGTAAGCGAAAAACAGAACGTTACAGCAAAATTTTGTAGCGGCATCAGCAGTAAGAACAAATCAGAAGGTAAAACAGTTACGACATTTTGTCAACAAGTTACAACATAAAAAAATAAACATGAGCAATTTTACGATTTCTCATAAAAATATGGTTAAATCTCACTTTTTTCTCGTTAAATACATACAGCAACCAGTAAGAATATTTGTAGTATGATAATAGAAGGGGAGCAAACAGCATCATCATCATGAGCTTAAAACCAACTCAAGTAGCTTCTAAAAACCATAAAAATGAACAAAATACTGAATATATATATATATATATATGTATGTTTATTGTACAATGTACATACATTCATTTTGTGTATTTTATATTTAAATACAAACACCCAAATATCACCCACTCATTGTCTATGCATGGCAAATAAAATATAAAACAATAAATTTTTTTGCAGCTAAAAAAAAAGAAAAACGAACAAATATCTAAAATGGAGCAAAAAAAAAGTAAATACTAAGACACACAAGTATAAGTTAAAATGAAAAAGGTGCAATATACCAAAATAGCAAAAAAATTAAAAAAGAAAATCATATATTGTCATAAAAAATAAAATAAAGCAATGATAAATAATAAAAAGTGTAATAAAATTAAAGGAAAAAATTATAACAAAAAAATCTTCTTCAATGCGACTAGAAAATTTTCCTATTTTTCATGTTCATTTCAAATTTATTTAGAATAAGAAAAATTTTCAGAGATCCTTCCAAAAAGAGCAAATTAATAAAAATATTATTCAAAAATATATTTTTTGCTAAAGTGTTAACAAATTTATCTTCTATTAAATAAATAACTTTTTTCATCAAAAAAAAAAAAAAAAAATGGATAGCAAATTTTGTTTAAGAAGGTCACCATATACCTTTAAAGAAAATGAAATCCAAATTTTTCATCAAACAGAAAGATAAAAATATTTAAGCGTTTATTTAAAAAAATAATGGTTAATCAAAGCTTGCGACTTAATACCGAAATCATTTTTAAAATCTTTTAAAAAGACAATGTGACGAAATTCTTATAATAATGACCAACAAGAAAGACAGAATTTTCTATATTGAATATTTATTTTCTTTAAAATCTAAAATTTTCTCATAAAGGAAAAATTATCGAAATATTTTCTAAAAAAGAAAATTGATTTAAAATTTCTCTCAAAATTATAATATCAAGAATTTCTATAAATAGAGAAATCAATTTTTTCTAAAGGTTTTTTTACCTAATGTAGAGTATTTCCCAAATACAAGTATCCTAGCAGTAGCATACCCTTTCTAGTCCATATAAACAACCAAGCAGAATAAAGAAAATAAAAAAATATTATTTGAAGTGCATAACAGCACAGCAAAATATATACATAAATGGTAATACTAAAACGTACAACTGACTGACTGTACATTTTGTACACTTGGATCGGTAATCGACAGGAATGGATGTGATATGAAAAACTGTAAAATACTATATAAAAACCAATAAAAAGAACTCATTCCCTTTGTTTTTTTTTTATTTGCTATTTTTTCAACAACAAGCTAAACAAACATTGAAAGTCCTTGAATTCATTCATATGACATACATAAATACCTTCATGTAAGGTAATAATAATAATTTTATTGTTTTATATTAAGGCACCATAAATACCAAAAGCAATGGTTGTTATTTCTTTTTTTAATTTGTTGCTGTCAACTCCGACCTCCCACAATCAAAGAAATAACTAGGAATAACAAGAAAAGCTTGTTGAAAAAACCAACATCAGCATCTATTTGCTAGAAAACAATTTATTTATATATACATACATACATACATACATACATACATACATACATACATACATACATACATACATACATACATACATACATACATACATACATACATACATACATACATACATACATACATACATACATACATACATACAAACAAACGTATTTATGTAGTCTGCATCTATATTGTTTTCTTTTTTCTATGTTATAGATGATTTTTTATTATTTATTTTTTTTTTCTGGCTGAATAAAACATCCACCACCTGATGCATAAAGGCCTACTGAAGTACATAGTAGTAATTGTAGCAACAAATGTTGACATCAACACCTTTTGCAAAATCTTTATGCGTGCGTGTTTGTTCTTTGAAGTATAGAGATACATAGGAGTATATATATGATTATTTTTTTTTTTTTGCTATTTTCTCAAAACAGGTCGATAAAGGATACATTTCATTTGATATATTTTTCGCTGTGTTCCGCTTTACAATATTATTTCTATAATATTTTCCCGGCTTTAGACATTATAAAAAAAACTATTTTTATACTCTACACAACTTTAGTGAGCAATTTTACAAATAATTCAATCAAATTTGGTACACGAACTTTCACTGTCCCATGGACAAAGCCTATTGAAATGATTTCGAATGGGGCTTGTAACCATGTAATCAAACTACAGGTCGCAATTTTGGAGATAATTCGATAAAATTTAGCACTTTATTTTATGTTACCGGAGACAAAGCCATAGATGATTTGTCCATTATTTCACCTAGAAGCCATTCAACTGAACCTGCACAATAAGGCTTTTAATTTCATAATTATGTTTAATATACTCGTATCTCTACAAAAAGCTGAAAAACCAAATTTAACCCTCATGACTTCTATAATTATAGAGTCTCATTTGGCCTTAGCCCCTACAAAACTTTAATTAAATGTCTACAATTTTATTAAACAATAAATGGCTTAAGTATAACTGATACAAGGTACAATTGAACTAAAATACTTTATTATGAAAACTTAATCACATTT
This sequence comes from Lucilia cuprina, assembly GCF_022045245.1. Classification (NCBI taxonomy): domain Eukaryota; kingdom Metazoa; phylum Arthropoda; class Insecta; order Diptera; family Calliphoridae; genus Lucilia; species Lucilia cuprina. The sequence continues at coordinate 15,006,479 of NC_060952.1, forward strand.
TATATTTGTAACAGGTGTAGGGTGTTATATGGTCGGCCTCGCCTGACTATAATTTCATATTTTTTTATTTACTAAAGAAATTTTCAAGTATTTACATAAGTTTAAAAAAACAAATTATATTCATTCAAATAATCTAAAAAATTACATTTCCTTCGTAAACTAAGTATCTTAGTTGACCCAATATGTACTATGAAATTTAGGAAACCTCATTAGGTACATTAGTTATTCATTAGTTAATTTCTTAATTTCTTTCAGATATAAAAATTCTAATAATTTCTAGAATTAATTCCTTTAATTACCATTTTAACAATATTTCTCTCAAATGCCTAGTAATAATGAAAAGCAAAAAAAAAGACATGTTATAAAATTTGCGAATATATATGAATTTTTACCGCTATTTACGTTAAAATTTATTACCTTAACATAAGTAAGTAAAAAATATATTACCTTAACATTCCCCAATTTATAGGTAATATCACATACTCCCACATTTTAAAATTATTCCTAAATTTTCGAAAGGGTTAAAAGTTTATATGTTTTTTTATAAGAAAAAAAAACAACACAGTCATAAAAAACCAACATAAATTGTTTAGAATATAATTTACAAACCCATAATTTGTTCAATAAATTGACTTTTATTTTTTTTCGTTTTTTCAAATGGCCCACACCTGCTGCACAACTCACACCTCACTTTGAGTAATCAAGTTAACACATCAAATTGAATAAATGTGTCATAAGCTGAATGTGCTGAAGAGGAATAAAAATTTAAAACGAAAAAGATATATGTATATGTGAAAAATAAATATGTTAAAATAAATGGCTACTGATTTCAAAGGTATCGTAAATATTTTAATGTCTTCATTTTCTTTATGCATATTTGATGTATGGAAAATTTGTCAATATTTTATATGACCATAATAAAAATATTCTTTTCTTTTAATAGAATCATAATATGGAGAATGTCAACTTAAGTTATTTTTCTTATTTGCTTGTCTCCAAAAGTAAAAAAGAATGTGCTATTGAAAAATAAAAGTATCCTTTAAAGGTAATTTATTATTATGACAGGCATATGGTAAAGAATTTCTTGGAATCATTTTCAAATAAAACCATGAATTTAAAAGTAATAAAAATGGTTTATTCATTTAAAATTCCGTTTACCTAATGAGCTATGAGCATTAAACACTGAAATCCATTCCGATCGAATTCGTTCAGAAAGAAGATTCCGATATAATCAAAAAATGTCGGCTTTAGTACAATTGCCAAAAATATAGTGTTTTTTAAATGGGTCTTATTTCGCCTCATAAGAATCTAAACTTAATTTGTCTACAATTGTCGTACATATGCATATACTTGAAAACAGATGTTATTGAAAACTTTGGTGTTAATTTGTATATTTATTTTTCCCCCTGTGTAGATGTTCTAAATATAATAAAAAATCTGAAACTTTTGCTTTTTAATGCTAAATAAGAAAGAAGAAAAAAGTCTAGAAAAAGCCAGAGGCTAAATGATAAATAAAAAGGCTAACCTGGCAACACTGGTTGTCCTGTACATGTCCTTTCCGAAATATAAATATATATTATACCCACAATTAATAGTATAGGATTATATAGATTTTTGTATATTTTTTACAAATTAAAAAATTATAATAAATTACAGCGATCCATAAATAAAAAATAACATTCAAAATATAAATTCGGTGTTTTCTTGTTTGATCTTAATGTAATAGGCGTACAATAAATCATATGAAAATTATAAAAAATAAGTGTTTCCTTACAAATACAATTTTAAACATAACATAAAAGTAACATGTAATTGAAAAACAAAAACCACTTGACATTTCTTGAAATTTAAGAGGGAAATGTTATATAAAACAAATTTCATAAAAAAAAAACATTTAGTAATACAAAGCATCTGTTTCAGTTTGAATAAATTGTGTTATTGATTTTCCTTAAAATGCAGATGTAAAAATGTTTTAAAAAATAATTACATATAAACAATTTACATTGACATTTTATACAGATGTTGCATCTTTTTCATATAATACTTATATGTGACATTAACCAAAATATTAAAAACAATGAAATATGTTTTTATAGGAAATAATAATGTGTCATTTTAGTAAAATTATTTCATGCATAACAATTAACACCCATTATTGACTATTTCCAACAAAAAAAAAACATGATTTCTTATTTAGTTTTATTTGACAAAAACATACAAACAAATGTTATAATTAAGTTAGAAAACAACACGATAACTTCCTGAATACACATTTCATAAAAAAAGCATAACGAAAAAGTCTGCACTATGGGTGGTCTATTAAATGAAACAAAATATTCGTATATCTAAAGACAACAATCTTTGAGAATGCATTTTGTCAGATAGCTGTCTTGACTAGTTAATCGTGTAGGCGCTTTTTTTGATTGCATGTATATTTGATGATTTCAAGATGAATAAAATGAAATCAAATCGATATTTACAATAAAAGTTGCGTATCAATTTAATTGGGTATTGATATCCAGCATAGAAGATGCTTTTTTTTATTAAGATTAAAAACAATATGTATATCAAGTAATAATAAACCAATATTATTAGGTTGATTTGAGTACTTTTCTAAAGAAACCCGCACCTTTTTGGGATACATTTATTTATTCATTCATGTTTAATATTTTAATGCAGTTTTTATCTTTGTTTAAAAACGGGAATGATAGAAAGAAAGTTGACATAAAAGACAAGCTGTCTGTTATCAACTTAACCCTTTTTTGTAAGAAGAATTAAAATATAAATTGCTGATTCAGTACCCAAACATGGTTTTTATACCCTACACCACTATAGTGGGGAGGGTATTATACGTTTGTGCTGATGTTTGTAACATACAAAAATATTGGTCCAATACCCACCTTAAAGTATACCGATCGATTCAGAATCATTTTTTGAGTCGATTAAGACATGTCCGTCCGTCCATCCGTCCGTCCATCCGTCTGTCCGGCTGGCTGGCTGTCCATGTAAACCTTGTGCGCAAGGTACAGGCCGCAATTTTCAAGATAATTTGATGAAATTTGGACCAAGCATGTTTTTTGGCACAAGGACGAAGCCTATTGAAAATGGTTGAAATCGGTCCATTATTTCACCTAGCCCCCATACAACCGTACCTCCCGATTTGAACTTTTTATGCTATAATTACGTCAAATATTCTGCTATCTCTCTAAAAATTGGCACAAATAAGTTTTATATAAGTATAAATTATATTGCAGATTTTCGTAAGGATCGGCCTATATTTGACCCTAGCCCCCATACAAACCCCCCTTCAAAAAATGACTTAAACGTCTAAAATTGACTTGTAACCATTTGTATCGCAATGAAACTCAACAAAACTAACTGTTATTTAGAAATATATCCTTTTCCCAAATTTACCGAAGATCGGCCCATATTTGACCTATATAAAGCCTCATTTAGAAATTTTAGTTTTTTATGAATAAATGGCTTAAATATTTTGGAATTATGGTAATATTTAACATAAAAGTTTCTTTACAAAAAATAAAAATTTTATAAAAGTAAAAATTGTAAAAATATACTCATGGTGTAGGGTATCATATGGTCGGCCATGCCCGACTATACTTTCCTACTTGTTAAATAAAAATTTTGTAATTAAATAAAATGACATTTGTATATATATATGCATATATGTATGTATATGAATATGTGTATGAACGTGTTAGCTGAAATCAATTATCAGTATACTAAGTTTTTTGTGAAAAGCATAACAAACATTTTAAGGTTTCAGGTGCCACGCCCATTTTAAATAACTTTTGCAACAGAATGCATTTAAGGGCCGATTGAAATGTATATACATGCTATGCATGGACATAAAAAAGACTTTCCGTATGTTGTGCGTTTAATTTATCTTAACATTAGAAGTAAATACAACTTTCAACTCAAGCATCAGTTTTTTTTCATGGTAATTTATTTTATTTTTTCACATACGCATTTCTTTACTTAAAAATAAAAAACCTTAATTTGTTAAAATCATGTAAAAAACCTCTTTTTTGTTTAAAGCTAAGGAAATGTTTATAACATAAAGGTATTTATAATTTTTCATTATATACGTATAAGAACTTCAAATGAAGTGTGAAACTTATTTAATACACTGTTCAACATGTGGATGCTGAAGTTTCTGTTCATGTTGGTCAATGAAACTTCTACTAATTAATCACATTTCAATGTATTAAAAGCTGTAACAACAAATGGCCATTACTAAATTAATGACTATACGACGAGAAAAAAAGTCTAAACAAAAATTAAATAAATGGAGAGATATGGTCTATCAATTAAACAAATCAAAGAAAAACAACATGGGAATAGAATATTGGATTTAATGTAAGTATATAAACGAGGGTACAACTGTAAAACAAATTTAGGTGGTTTAGCTTAAATCCGTATTATAAATCCATTCGACTTTTAAAATATATTCAAGAACTAAGTATTTTGTTTATTTTCTATTGTATAGAAAGAAGTCGTTCTGAAATTTTTTTGTTTTTTTCAATCACATACATGTGTACTAAATAAACAAAAGCTATGTAAATATCTAAAATGTTAAATAGTTTTTAAAAGTAGAAAATAATTGAATGTCTGATTTATTTTGACAGATTATATGGTGTCAAATTAACCACACTTATCTTACAAACCTCGCATGTACGTCAATGATAACGTACATTTAATACAACATCGCTGCAGTTTATCAATCAATTGCAACATGTTGTTGATATTTTCAGTTCTATACGAAATTAAATGAAATATCTTTATTAGGGTGGGTCAAACAAAATCTTTTCCCTTCAATAAGAAAATTATTATTTCCTATTATCCTTAAACTTTAAAAATATTATGTAATTAAATTTTATAATTTGCACGTCGGTCTTCGAAATTTGAATTTTAAATGAGGTAACAAAAAACTAAATATTGCAAAATAATGATGAGCAAAACAGTTTCTTGCAAGACACCCTTAATTTAATACATACATACACACAACAACAAATAAAGCAAAGAAATAACAAATAAATGTACACACATGGATTTTTGGTGGTACATGAGCGTATTCAATTCTTTATATTCGTATTGCAACAGCATTCGTGTGCTACAAGTTTTAGAGTCAACAAAAACTGACAGTTTACAAAACGATGCATAAAACAATTTACCTTTAATTTAAAAACTAAACAAAAAGCCACACTGAAATGCATCATGTTTACATGACACAGAGCTGTAGATGAACAAAGTCGATGAGGTCTTTTCAGCCATCATCAAAAATATGAAGGAATATTTATTTTGTCATTCTGTTTGTAACATATTAAAATATTAGTCACAATTTTTAAGGAATACCTATTGCACGGTGCTTATTATAATATGCTAAATACGAGAAGAAATAGCGATTAAAAATTTTGATCTCAGTACAACATGTTTAAAATTTTTTTTGGGATATTTTCGAATTGGGTCTCCAAATGTCCATAAATTTAGGTTTATCGCAGAAAAAAATAATTAAAATTTTTGTAAGAGTACTTCTGATCCGCAAAACGACTTTTAAAAACTGATTATATAAAAAAAATTATAAGAAAATTTTCAGCAATCATAAATTTATATTTCTGATATAATAGTTTTTAAAATTACTTTGTGATAATATTTCAAGCAGTTGAAAGATCTAAAATTGCTTCTATTGTTTTGGATTGGATTTAAAAGTGATTGGAAGCTGATTAGGAATGGGGCTCATAAAATACTATTTTAGAAGAGTTGGTAAGCTAATATAATTCTCATATCGTTTCAATATTAAATGTATAATTATTTTAGTTTGTGTACCATAAAGGAGAGTTTCTGCAAAAGATACTTTTAATTATAATTGTATGTTTAATAATCATCTAAGGAAGATATTTGAGTTAACTAAGATTAATGGATAGTGTTCAAAATATGCTTCTTTATATATTTATTTTGTAATTATATTTCGCTCTGTCGAAAGATGTAAAACTGTTTTCTGTTTTATTGTTTTTGCTTGCGACGAACCGGGAAGTTCCGGTCAAAAATTTCTAAAATATGATTCGAAAATAGCTCTAAAACTACCAGTATTTCGACTTACAAATAATAAGTGAAAACTGGTCAAAAGTGAGCTGTTATGAAAATCTTCGAATTATCTTCAAAGCATGGATGAACAACAGAAAGGTCGGACATACTTATCTTAATTAACTTACAAAATTACATTACTTTACTGTGATCCAAATAGGAGTTAAATTACAACATTGATATAATACTTCACTTTTTAATGGTTAGTCCACAATTAAACATAAATAATTTAAATTATAGAACATTTATTTCATTTATGTAGGTTAACATAAAGTCGAGCTTGATAAACTCTATTTTATTATTTGTACACTCTTGTATTTGCGTAAACATTTTAAGGTTGGAAGTACATTGTGACCGATAAAGTTAAAGAGGAAAAGTGCAGCTGAAGGGAAGTAAATATTAAAAAATATGATGATGAAAACACATTTAAATGAGCAATAAATAATGTAGGTTTTGTATGTTTAAGAAAAAAGACAACAAAAATGTAAATGAACAAACCATTGTTCATTTTATATATTTTTTTCATTCTCTTAAACGGGTGCGTAATCCCTTTCACGTCTGCCTAAATGCAAAAAACGCCTAGAATTTTTTTAAATATATTTTTAAGTTCTTTATATTGTTTTCTTGAGAAATGACAGATGATGCCGCTTTAAAAAGCACACGTGAGTATTAAATAAAAACCGCCCATTAGCATGAACATTAAAGTGCTTCATACATATCGAACTCATCAAAAACAATTAAAAAAGGCACAAGCCTACAAAATAAATACAACAACAGATCTTTCTAACTAAAAGTGTCAAATGTTAAACAATCAATAAGCATAGACTCATAAACAAACGTATTCATACATGCATACATACACATATGTTTACAAATAGATTGTAGCATGCCACAAAACTAACAAGAGATTGAAAAATAAAATATTCTTTCGAAAAAAATCTCATTTATCACAGCAGGTAAAATTTGTTTCAACAACATGATGCCCAGCTTGTTGCAAGTAAGAAAGTAACTGCTACGAACGTTATAGAGTTCTATGTAAGTTGCATCTTCCTCCTCCGCTTTGTGTAATGAATGAATTATTAATGTTTTGTTGGCGTTCATTAGTGTATCACAGATTACTTCCTTATTTATGACAAAGTGTTAAAGTCATGATTGAAGAATAATTTCAAAATATTTTTTAGAATATAACATGTTTAAATTTTCGATTGATAGCAACACAATAGCTAGACATTTTTACACCACAGTTATAACAGTTTTTGTTTTAATAAATACATATTTGGACAAGTTGTTAATAACAGACCATGTGATGCCCTATACCAGTCAGTATGTTAAGAATGTGGATTATTTTTTAAAACATAAAGCATTTAATTTGTATTTTTACCTTAATTCCGGAATAATTTTACTTATTGTTGACTAAAAAAAGATTTTCTACAAGAGGGCTGATAGAGGAGTAGAGATATAAGTCTCTTTAAAGCCCGATCATTACAATAATCGGTAGTGTCATTTAAAGTTCTATAAAACTAAGTTTTGGCGATTTTTGTTGATATAATAGAACATTTAACGTAATTATGATTCCAAATATACTATACGGGGGTTGCACCATTTTCAACTGCGGAAGTCTATTTAAACAAATACTTTATAAGCTTCACAATTATTATCCGAATTTTAATTAAATATATGGCCAGTGTTTTTACAGCAAATCTTATTAACTAAACAGTCTGTATACATCAATATTTGTATATCCATTATATTAGTATATTCTGCTGTTCACATTTTTAAAAATCTTATATGAACAAATTTAAAATCTAATTTTTCCAAAAGGTAATTGATTTCAAAAAAATAAATATTTACTTTCAATAAAGCAACAGAGTAAATAAAATTCTTTCAGGCATTAAATAAATTGAAGTTCAATAAACTTTCTTCAAAATAAGTATACAATATGAAAACAAATTAACTGAGAAAAATAATTTCCACTTAATAATGCCATTGTATGTCAATTACCAAAAAAATCAAAAGATATATAAGCAAAGTACTTTAAATGTAAATATGTATATTCATTTAAACTAGAAAGAAAATATGAATTGACTTAAATATTATCGATTAAAGAAAAATTTTATGATTCTGTGGAATATTTAATATAAACAACTCCTTTTTTCATCTCCATATTGTAACAAAACGAACGAGAGATCATGACTTTATGTAAATATTAGTCCGACACGGAAGAACGATCACTATTACGCCAACAATACGAAAGACACAAGGCAGATGAACTGAATAAACGAAATGTTTCTAAAATTAAATATAAAAATCTAGTATTAAAACATTAAAAATAAACCAACATAAAATTTTCAAGAAATTTTAACCAAATAAACAATTAGTTTTTTTCCTCGTACTGCTTATTGAGGAAGGAAAACAAGAAAAGAGCGGGATGAAAATAATAAAAAATCAAGAAAAGATTTATATGTATTTGTTTAGAGTACATTATCTATTTTAAGTGATCCCAAGAATATGTTAATATCCTCTATTTTGTGTTGAATGCGTTGTAAGAAGCATGCCTTAAAAGTAAACACATGCAAGCAACACTCATCGATGCTTCATAAATAAAATTGAAATGTATTGTATCGTATTTACTTATACTCGCAAGCCAATGAACTTTGCATATGATATATAGTTGTGCACAGGAACAGCAGAAACTAATCAAATTTATTGTAAGTTGAGAATTGTTGGAAAATTGTCTGAGTTATGGGAGAGTTTTTGTTTTCTCAATTGGGTTTTAATCGTATAAACACACTTTGTAAACATTCGTTTCGTTAGTTTGCCACCCACACTTCCGTTTCATATAAAGGATGATGCGTAGGTGCATGGAAAAGTAACTAAGAGATTTACTGGGGTGTAATAACCAATATTAATTTAATCAATCTTCAAACTCTAAAAAAATGCAAATAGCTGAATTATATACATACTTAGTTATATATTCAAAAATATTTTGTAAATTTTGTTTTTCAGAATCAAACATTTAAATTGGGGTTGCTAAGTAGTATTCAAATCTATATTTTGATTTAAATGTTGATATGTTACCTATTACTAATCGAAATCTTTTTTTAGGCTCGGAAAAATATTCGCTCCAATTTTTGGGAATTGTGGGATTCCCTTTGAACTCTTTTAATTTTGCTAAAAATTACATAAATTTTCAATTCAAAATAATTATCAATTTACCCACTAAATAATTCTAAGAAAACAATTGCTCATTAAATGAATATTATTCACATAGTTGGCGTGCTGCTAATGCTGTATAACGTCTGCTAAGAAATTCTTGGCATACAATCAATATCCTCCATAATTTCATCATCATTAATACCTTGACATATGTTGCCCCAAGCGGCAGTGTTGCACTACTTCACTACAAGTAGCAGCAGCAACTGCAGCCTCATCATTTAATTTTTTTTTTTTGTTTCCATCTTACCAATCAATATTTTTTCTTCATTCATTCTTTTATTCCTTCATTAAGTTGATACCACAATGATCAGTGATGTGGTTACACGCACACTAATCCAAGAACGTTTTATTTCTATGGCATGACTTTGGTTTGTATAAACAAATCGTATTAAAATGCTTCCAGCATTTAAAATTTATAAATTTACTATATACATAGTTCTCTTGCAAACGGAGAGAGATCATTTTTCTTTAAAAAAATAAATAAAATGCCTGATTGTTACTTTATGTATTGTTTGTCGTCTGGCAGGCATGTGTGACGTTGTGTTAAACAGATTCCCATTAGTGTCTTTATAAAAATATACGCCAAGTGACAGCCTTGAAGTGTGAAAAATTCCAAAGGCATACATAGACCGTGACATTGCATGTTTTCTTTTTTGTTTTGTTACTTTTACAAAGGGCACCTTAGAAAATTCTATAGGTGTTTGATTATTAATACGTTTGTTCTACTTCTTTGAACAAATGATTAAAATGTAACTTATTAGAGTTTTGTTTAGATTACATATAGATGTTTAAAGTAACAAAAAATATATTAAGAAAATGTATTTTTCTCAATCCTTTAGTATGTGGAGCATCAATAATAATGAAATTAAATTCGTCAAATTTGATCTGATTTAAAAAATTTGTGATTATTTACTAGTCTACAGTCAATCATTCTGGGTCCTTATGAAATTCTAAGACGATATAATCATGTCCGTCTGACTGCTGATAGCACACAAAAATATTTAAGACTTGATATTAAAAATGTACAATATCGATCTACGTTTTCTTATAGTCCCCATACAAGTGTCCCGCGAAAAATAGATTTAACAGTCATGACTGTTAAACCGAGAAAAGCCATAAAATTCTACATAAATAAGTCTTATATAAGCCAAAATCTATATACCAAATTTTATGAGAAACGGTTCATAATTGACAATACCCCTCATAAAAATGACTTTAAATCCAAAAAATTACTTTAAATCCCATTACTGGCTTAAAAATAAGAGTTTTGAGCTGAAATATTAATATTAAAGCACATTACTGGCTTTGAAATGCGAATGAATTTCTTACAAGAAAAAAAAACCCATAACAATATCAATCTAATGTTTATAGGAGAGCATTCCATTAACTGCAAACGGTTTGATGGTCGGTATATAGTCGAATATAACACTCATACTTGTTTAGGATATATTTTTACTGTTCTTAGAAATTTTCCTAATTTGAATTTTCCCTTTTCCTTATTAATATGCTTTTCAAACTTTGAAATTAAAATCTTCAATATTAAATATTTTCTGAAATGAAATAAAGTTCTAAGATATGCATCATATTAAATTAATACTTACATTTTATTCATTTAAATTTTTACAGAAACATAAAACATTTAATTATAACCCTTTATCTTTAATTATATTAAAATACATAAAAGATTATACATATGCAAGCTTAATCATTAATTATATTAAATAATATAGTAATCTAGTTTTCATTTTATGACCTCTCATCAAATTCTTTTTCAAACAAAAATAAAAAGACGTGTAAATCACGTAGTCAATTTAAAGTCATAAAAATTTCGTTTGTACTTCTTGCATATTTTTTGTTTGTTTTCAACAGCTTTCTCAACTATTTAAATAAAAAACTTAAAAAGACATTTATTTGATTTTTATTGATTTAAATACGTAATTGGTAAGATACTACCGTCAATGTTTATGATCTATAAAAAGGAGTTTTCTTTTTCTATTTTTACTATACAATTTAAATTTGAAAATACTATATATTTTATGATACCAGTTTAAGCACACACAAATATTTTTATGATGCATGCACCAAACATTTCTAACCATATAAACAATGATACATGCAAGCTGGGAGTTAAGAAATATTTCAATATTTGAACAATTTTATGGAGGCAGCAAATGACCAGCGAGCCAGCAACCAAACTAAAACGATGCAAAAAACATAACTTTACATCCTTTGGGTATATAACTAATCATACAAAATAAAAGGCAAGCAGGGAAGCATGAAACTTTTTTTGTTATAATTACAAACATGCAACAAACATAAATTGCAACAAAATACCAGAAATTGTTTATAGTTCTGACCATTAAAATGTTTTACAATCTCATTTCCATGCATTCAAATCATCACTATTATCATTATTCAACTCGCCATCCTCAAAATCATCAATGGGAATAATTATTTTCATGACATATTCCGAAATAAATACCAAAAAAATATAAAAAAATGTATATAAATTCCCAAAATGTTTATGTACCACATTATATAAGTTGCCATTGGAATATGAATTTTTGTTTTAACATTTTAGATTATAATTATTATTGAATTATTTTTTTTTGTAAATTTTCATAATTCATCAGTATAATGAGGCTTGTGGAATTTGCTAGAGCTGAAAACTTAGAAATGTAAATTCAATTTAAAAATATTTTTAATTGTTTAAAGTGCTTATATTTAATAGTAATTCGAATATTTATTTAGTACGAAAGCAATAATATCGAGTCGATAATTTATATATAAAAATAAGGACAAACAGACAGATGGAAACAGCTTAATCGACTCAGTTATTCTGAGTTGATGATTAATATCTGATTACTTCAATCTAGTAAAAACAATGAAAGCGCAATAGTGCTGGCGGTTGAAATTTTTTGCAAACTACAAGAATCCGGAATATATACGTTTTTATACCCTACACCACTATAGTGGGAAGGGTATTATGCGTTTGTGCTGATGTTTGTAACGCACTAAAATATTAGTACTATACCCACCTTTAAGTATACCGATCGACTCATACTCAGTGTGTACATGTAAACGTTACATGATACATGTTCTTTTGAAACATGTATCATATGGTCGGTCACGCCCGGCTATACTTTCTTACTTGTTTTATTTTGTTATATGTAGGAAATCCAGGCGTCTGGTTCATAAGTTAGTTGTATTTCTCACAACACCACTGTGCGCCAAAAAACAGCAAAATCCAAAAGTAATTATCTTATTTTGTATATGTAAGTCATTATAATAATACTTAAAAGTAATGAAGCCAGTATATAGTAGGCATTGAAAAATAAGTTCTTGTAAAATACATACATTACCCAGTTAAGAGGCAAATGTGTACAACGTAAATTAAAAAGAATAAAAACTTCATTCTAATGAAGTTATTTTGGCTTTTAATATATTTTTCCTCCAATCATAAAAATTAACATGAAATGAACTCATTTTATCTATCGTTTGATTATTATTTGAGAATTTCTAAACAAATGCGTGTGAATTGACGAATTCATGAGTTCATTTGTAAATTCTCTGTTTTTATTGTTATGATTTCTAAAGCAGAATAATTAAATTTAGAATAAAATTAATGTATGTTTGTTTTGTAGGTCTCTGTAACATGTCTATCAAAATATTTATGTAAATGTTCAGTTTTTTTATGTGTAAAGGGAATATTAACCCATTTTTAGAAAAAAAAACCAAACGGAAAAATCAAAAGGGAGATATTTAGAGGAAAAACAAACATTACAAAGACATTTCACATTAGCTGTTTGTGGGGTAATAGACGAGAGTTTGTGTTTAAAAAAAACTCATTACAGTGATTAAAGTCGTATAAATTAACTAAAATTTATAATGAATATTAAAGAAATTTAAAAAAATGTTTGGTTAGGAAACAAATGGGTATGCTGTGAAAAATATAGGAATTTTAAGACTTTTTTGTTTTTATATGTTGTATAAATATGAAACTTCCCAGGAAGAATTTACACTGAAAAGTAATGAGTTAAAATACTAATTAAACCTCTTTTCACTACTCCTTCATTTGCATTTTAACTCATTATTTTAACACGATGATGACATTGGGGAGTTAAAGATGTATATTTTGCTTACAAAAAAGTTGTTAAGTAAGTTGTTTTTTTTTTAATTAAAAGGAGCCAGTGGAAATACAAACCAGGGGCTTCGGTTTGTTAGTTAAATATACACCACTGCTTAGCTGTTTAATTGCGCGTAATTATTTTTTTTCAGATACAAAGTGAATGTTATTTTCTTTTTTATAAACAACAAGTTCTTAAAATTGTAGTACTTCTATATCAAATTAAAAGAAATTCATTACTCGAGTACTTCAAAGTAATGCAGACGGTAAGTAAATAATCATTGAAAAGTAAAACGTAAGAGCTTTTGCTGGGTAGCTTATGAAAAAAACAAATTTTCTTTAAATTTATTACTAGAAGTAATATATTATTCATACCTATATTTTTTATCTATGACTTTTTTACTTATTAAAAATTGTTCTTTTTATTGTATGTGTGTCATTTAAAGCTTGAATTTTAATTCGGTTTTAAATTTTTTATTTTACTAGTCTTTAAAATCATTCTTCGAATTCATATTCTAAAACTGAATTCCTTGGTTTTTTATTTCATTAAGAATTAAGAATTAATTATAGAAATAAAATCAAATTGAATGAGTTTAAAAAATTGTTTATTCTTTAAAATATAACTCAATTTCGAAAAAATAAAGAATTAAGGAATGAATTCTTTTACTGCTTTGGTGCCATGTCTGCATAAATAACAATTATTGTTATAAATCAAGTTAAATTAAAATCATAAAAATATTCCATAAAATAACTTTGAGACATCAAGTTATATTATTTATTGCAAAATATTATTCAATTAGTTGTAATTGACTATGAATGATATCATTGGTGTCGAAAACTATTCATCGATTACATACCAACGCAACTAACAAGCAGCAGACAAACAATAATTGGAAATATTTCATTTAATACTCAAATATATTGGAATAGGGATATTTAGAGGGACAAAATATAAGGGAATAATAGAAAATAATGCAAGTTTAGTGGGAGGGGTAATAAAATGATAAATACATATTTCGGTTTAGCATTGTTGACGTGACGCAAATGACCCAACAAAAATATTAGTAAATAAAATAAAACTTATCACTAAACCTAGTAATATTTGGTGAACTGATCTCGAAAATTGCATTGAAAAAGTATTATACATAAATTTTCTTTGTCAAATCTTTTCCTTTACAAAATTTGCTAATTTTTATAACTTTAAGTTATAAAAATGCATTCTGGAAAAATTTCGGGTGACGCTACTGGTAGCATCAAGAGTTTTGCAAACAATTGAGCCCGCGATTTATATTATTGTATTTTAATAGAAAATAGTTGAAATATTCATATGTATAGTCCATTATCATTCTAATACGATATGACATATATTAAAATTTTTAAAAGTAACATATGATCTGAGTACATTTAGTGCAACAAACACCTAAATAACTATTTTTGGAAAAAAAAATTACCTGAGTTTTACCATATTTTGGGATATAGTAATTAATGGTAAACCGATATCTGTCACAGATCAGCGACGTATGTAAGGTTTATTTTGATTTTTATGAAGAAAACTTAAGGTTATATAGAGAAACAGATATATTCGGCTTCAGCCTTTAAAAATACAATAATAAGAAGAAGTACTTCCAAAAAATAACATTTATTACCATTTCAAAAGTAGCACTAAGTGAATTTTTACCTTCTGTGTCTTTTTTGTACTGTAATTTTTTGAATTAAAACAATTTTAATATTATTTGAGTTATATTAATTTTATTCTATAATACTACAAATTCACTTCCTAATAACTCTTAAAAAATAATATAAAATTACTTTCTGAGAATGACTTCAATTAAAGTGAATTTTGAATCAAATAAAAAGGAAATTTCTCTACATTCCAGTACATCCATGGAGTAAATTCTTTATTCAAATATTAAAAAATAAAACATTAGTGATTTCGTAATTTTTGAACACTCCTGGAGCTTCGCTTATATTATCATATATTTATGTATGTCAGATTCATTTCAACTGGAGTGTTAGAAAAAAAAAACATGCACTATATTTGTATGTCCTAGTAACCACCGTATTTGGTTTACAAGAAATTATGTGCTTTGTATTAATATGATAGGTATACTGTCGTTATAAATAACAACAATAACGACAACAAAACGAAATCACTAAATTGACCATAATACAAATCACTATGCAATTACTTGCCACATCTGCTCTACTGAGATTTCTATGTTGTTGCTGTTGTTATCATGTATCTACAACTACAAATATGTACATGCATTCCTTTTCATATTTTACTTATGTACGTATTTGTGTATGATGTATTAAAATATCTTAAATATGAGATTGTTGGTAACGAAACACCCACTAATTAGCGAAGTAAGCCGCCACTGTAGCCGTTACCAATGTAGTATGTATGACTATTTTCCAACTGTGTTTTCTGAAATGTTTAAAGTCTCTCCTACTGGTGGGTAAACTATACGAGCTTATTGTGGCATTATTGACATAAGATATATGTTGTATTTTCTACTTATGTAAATGTTTATCTCTCAATAAAATCGAGAGTAATAATAAATATAATTATTAGCTACAGGCCTGTGGTACTGGTATTAACGACTTAAAGATTTTTAACGTTCATAGAAAGGTTATTTTATTGAATTTAAAAAATTCTCTGAATATTCCATCGAACTGTGTTTTAACTTCGTTGCAGCCCAATATATAATATCGTTACTGATCACAATTCTTCTGCAAAAGACGTCAGCGAGCAACTTATGGCGTTATAATTTATGTGTAACATTTAATGCATATTTAAGCGCAAAATCGCAACAATTTTGTTTTTCTGCTGTCGTTATAGTAAGAAGACAAGTCAAGCGTATAACCAGGATATTTATTTCAAAAAAATTAAACCAGAGTATACCATTGCCGTTGGTATTTACTACAGTTTTTCATTTGATTTTCAAGTAATTTACAGACCCATATGTACTCGGACATACAAATACTTTGTCTGTACGAATTTATGCTTAATAAGGTATCCATGGCAATTACATTGGTTGGCAAGAATTGCTGTTCTATTTAGCTGAAACACATCTCAAATCATGTACTACTTGTAGTTAGTGTTTTACATGCAACATGGTCAGAGCATTTTCTTTTGTAGACTCCTTTCATTGTTACCTGGTGACCACATGTTGTGCCTGTGTTTTGTAAGTGCCTGGATATTAGTTTACAACAATTGTCTGTGATCTCAACAGAAGTTTTCAAATACAGTTCTTGTTTAATATTGAAAAACTTAGAGTTTTTGTAAGCTCAGTTTCAGTTGCGCTTTCAGGATTTGTTTAACCAATAAATTTATATTTTATTTATTTATTTTTGTTTCATTGTGGTAAGTCTGGGTAGGCGTAAGTTTGCAAATAATTTTATTTACAATACAATTTATAAGGAAATTAGACTTATGCATTTCAACGCTATAAACATTTTAATATTTGCAGCACGCACGTGTTCCATCTAGAAGGGGCGTTTTTTATGTTTAAACCTTGTTGCAAGTAAAATGTACAATTTATTTTTTGATTTCTTTGTGTTGATAAGCTTACAAAATAATACTATTCTTAATGGTGTAATGAATGCGGTAAAGTGTAACTAATTAGAATTTATGCAAAGGTTTTTTGCTCTATTTCGCTGAGTTAAGAAAAAAATATTTCGGAATAAAGAGAAATCAAATCGAATAATGATATCAAAACATTTTGCTAATTTATTATAAAGAAGTCTTGTATTTGCTTTAATTAAAAAATGTTTCGTATATAGAAAATATACTACTCTAGGTGCAATGCTTTATTAGAATTTTATTAAACATTTATTTAGAATTTAATATTTCTTTGTCAAAAAGAAAAAGACTGTTTTAATAAATATTTTCAAACATACATGTGTGGAAGACTAAAACATGTTATTATTTTTATCCTAATCAATTATTAAATTGTAATTAAAATAATAGGTTTACAATAGAATCTGTTACATGTCAAAATACTATATTATGTTAAATCCAAACTAAACAGAAAATCACTAACTATTGCATGTCTTAATTGTTATGGTTTATTTTACATACATAAGTAGATAAATATCAAACTATATATGTATGTATTTCTACATTTATGTATATACTGACACACATTTGATAAATATACATATATATTATTAATATGTCTCAATGTGTGGCAGTCTATTACTAGGCGTGTCTAAGTCTATTAATGTTTTACGTAAATAATTTTGCAAACAAGTGGTTAGAAAAATAGCACATATTCTACTTTAGCGAACTTACTATATCTAACATCAATACATTTAAGCTTTCTGAATCCCTTTCTTTAAATTCTGTCGCTTTTTGGATACAAAAATTAATGTAAAATATTCTTTCAAAATATTTGCTTTTGACAGGCCTGTATTTAAGTTAAAGAATTATGTCTGCCGCTAAAAAAAGTTTCTGAAGATGTTTATACTATAATCATAACCGTTACACAACTATTTTCGAAAGCTCAACTGTAAAGTAAAAATGTGTAGACAGTCTTTACCGTTACATCCGATTGTATATCTTTCAAGTTCATTTAGATTATTTTCACATTCACACATACAACCAATAACACACACTCACGAGCAAACAAGACACTTTTATATATTAATATATGTTTGTATGATTATAAAATATATTATAGAATGTATATCTGATATGTATCATTGAAATATTACACTAATGCGTGTATTTATGATGTAAATTTTATAAATTCATTTTCCTTCCATTTCATAAACAAATATTTTCTACATAAACACACAAAGTGTTACAAAAACGATGATCATTTAAAAAGAAGTTTAAGATAAGAAAAGCAACAAAAACTTAATGGATAAACAATAACAAAGTTGCATGTCTAAACTTTATTTATTATCATATATAGAAATTCATACATATGTATAAATATATTTATATATATAAAAAAGAAGAACGGACATATTAAAGGTTAAATTTTATATGCCTACTCTAGATTATTTATAAAAATAATTCTGCCAGATATTTTATATCAGGAAATACTTTTATTATTTTTAAATAAAATGGCAAACCTCAAGATTATTACCTACATAGCTTTTGATTATATAGTATACTAACTATGTACAACCAGTGTGCGTTGCTAACTTAAGAATAATAAATACAATTTTAAGAATTTTTTTTTTAATTAATATGTGAAATGCCACCCCAAAAACTACAAATTCAGCTTAAAAGTTAACATAATTTCAAGATTCTAGTGATCAATTACTTTAAAACCACAATTGTTTAAAACCACAGTCAACATACACATAGCTATTACATTTATTACACATAAATTTCTATATTTCTAAACTAAAAAAAATCATTAAAATTTTCAACTTAAAAACGGATGTGTCATTTACTAACCACTAGTTATTCTCCAAAGTGGTACTTAAATGTTGAAGGTGTTCGTTAGTGTTGGTAGTTTTGTCTAATAACCCAACCAATTAGTATTTTCATACTAATTAGCATATTTTCCTTTGTGAACAGAAAAAAAGACCTTAAAAGGAATAATAGCCAAAACCTCATTTGTGTATCTTGGATTTACTTAAAATAACATCTGTGTATGTATAAAAGTATTTGCGTCATTTAGAATAAACTCTTCAACATTCACACAGACTGATTATGAATACAAGAGATTATATATTGTGCATATAAACGTTTATAAAAGTTCCTTTTGAAATTTGTCCTCCTCAAAATGCTTCATTTAAAATCGTCTAAATCATCATTAAAAATATACACAATGTAATATTACTATAAGGTGTTCTAATGTACTCTCTCTCTCTTGTCATAAGTGTTTTTCTAACAACCAGTTGTTATGACATTTTTAGGGGTTTGTAAAAGTGAAAATAATATAATTGCAAAAATAAGTAAAGGTTTTTATATTTAACTTTTAGAATGACAATTCAGTTAAAAAAATTTATTTTTCATAATTTTCTTCATTATTATCTGTTATACAAGAGAATAAATATCTCTGACTATTAAGAGTTATGTTTTCTAATCTGAAACTGGTCTCAACTTAGAAATCTTTTAAAATCACAAAGCATAATAAATAAACTAAAGAACGAAAACCCTACATTAGTAAAAACTTAACCGTCCACATATAGTAAACTTCACATTTAAACATTTTACAAAACTAATGATGGTGTTACTATTTCATAGTATAGTTGGTATTTAAGAAAGTCACATAATATGTTATTATTTCATACTGCCTTTAATTACAATTCCAGTGACGACACATACAATGAAGCACTTGCTAATGAAATATAAAAGTCAAGACATACTATACATACATATATAAGTAGGAAACTATAAACTTACCAATCACTATATACACATGTAATACAAAGTAACTCTTGTATGTACAAAACATATATATGTACATTAGGGTGCCCCGTGGACCACTTTTTGACAGGCCATTGAAAATCTTGATCTTATTACAATAGGTTCAAACAATTCTCTACAATCCTTTCGAAATGCGTATCAAAAATTAATTTTTTTTTTTTTTAATTATTCATGGTCCGCAAAACGACTTTTAATGCATTATAAGGGGCATTTAAATTAGAAAATTATCTAAAAATTTTAAACTGGACCAAAACAAATGTCAACGAATTTTTTAAATATTTGTATATATTACAATTTTACCACCTATTTTGTGAATGAAAAATATTCAAAATAATTTTATAATTATTTTTCCTATAATCATATCAAAATTATGAAATTTTTCAGACCATTTTGAAAAGATTGCAGAGAAATTATTAACCCATTGTATTGAGATGAAAATTTACGTTCGCTGGTATTTTTTTAATTTTTCTCTTGTTCATATATTAATGCTCATCGATAAAAGTAGTTCCTCGAGACACTCTTAAGTTTAAATCTATGTATACACAAATATATAATATTTTGTAGGAGCAGGAAAAAATCTACTTAGTCCTTTTGAAACTCTCTTACTAAAACATTTTTTAAATACACTGCTAAATGTGTTTGTTATACGAGGATGGCAATTTACTTATGGCTTTCCATTTTATGAAACATGTAGCGCTATCAACAAGATTCTTTTTGGCTAATAAGCCACGATGATAGAGGCTATTAGTGTAAAGTGTCAGTGTAGTATATATTGCTACATATGCTTTGTAATACTTAGTGAAAATATTATGAAGTGTTACTATTAGACCTTAAAATAAATCTGTTTTAGTCTCTTTTAAAATAAAATTAATTTGAAAAGAATTTAGGTTAAAAGATAATTATAATTATTAAAAATAAAATTATGTAATTATATTTACGTAGGGAATTGTTTTTAACATTTGTTTCGTGAAATTGAAAAGAAATGTTTTTCTTGATATAATAGTATTTAAACAGACATTTTATTTTTAATATAAATATTGAAATATGTATAAAAATTAATAGCGTCAATAACGGACTGTTTCTCTTAATAAAACTTATGTACATATATCAAATTTCATTACCCTTGGTTCATTTGTAAGCTCGTTATGAATGATAGTTTAAGTTTCTTGATTAAATTTGGTACCAAGGAAACCAAAATATTCAAATGCATATATTTTTTATGGAAACTTGCTTTTATCGAATTTCAGTACTAAATTCGTATTTTTAGCCAGTAATGGCAGTGAAAGTCATTTTTTGGAGGGGACCACATATGAGAGTAGTGTCAATTATAAGATTTTTTCTCATATAAGTATTATTTATGTCTAATTTCATCGCTCGCATTTTTAAAACGGGTATAATTGTTAAAGCTGTTTTTGAGGGGCCATTTGTATGGGTGCTATACGAAAACGTAAACGGATATTGCCCATTTTCTATAC
The DNA here is from genome assembly GCF_022045245.1 of Lucilia cuprina. Classification (NCBI taxonomy): domain Eukaryota; kingdom Metazoa; phylum Arthropoda; class Insecta; order Diptera; family Calliphoridae; genus Lucilia; species Lucilia cuprina. Next base: position 15,027,792 of record NC_060952.1, read on the forward strand.
TAAATAAAATTTTAACTTTTTAGCTCTTTCCTCTGGGACTCCATTGTGCTCTTAACAAACAGACGACAGACATGGCTAGGTTGTCTTAGAATTAAACAAGGACCCAGAAACCAATATTTTTGCAATTTCCTAAAAATATATAAATTTCTGAAAAACATTTTATATTCTCCTAAAAATTCCAAAAAAAGGTACGAAAATTTCTATATAATTCTATTATATTTGAACCGGAATTATTATACAAATCAATTATATAAGAATTTAACAATTTATTAATTTTAAATTATACATATTTTCTTATTTTCCTACTTTTCAACAAAAACAAACACATATAACTATCCCCATAAACTATTAAGGCGTAAGTAAATCATGTCAATTTGTTATCATGTTAAAAACAAAATGTGCATCGCCTAGTTTTTTAAAAAAAATGGAACTGTTATAACAACCACATTAATACATACATAGGTGCATATACATATAACTATAATTATATAAATATTTAAAGTGTTTAATTTAAGTTTTGTGGCTCACTTTGCTATGCTGCTGTTTTGTTGTCGTGTTAAGCTTTTTTATTATTGCTGTAATTATTATTTTATAGCACAGCATTAGAAGCTAAATTATGAACGTGTATTTTATGAATTATACTACATAAATAAAAGTTTGTTAAAAACTTAATTTATGAAGTACAAACGAAATGAAAATGGAAAAAATTAAAATAAAAGTTACTTAAGTATTCTTAGATACAATTAATTAGACGCTGTAAATCATGTTAAATGTATTAAAGATGTTTTGCTTTTTCATTTCTATTGATGTTTATTTACATCTTTCTTAAAGAGGTAAAACATAAATTACAAGCGTTTAAGAAAAAAAATATACCTTTTAATTAATTAAGAACATTATATTGCCATGGTACCATATACTTATAACGAAGACAATAAATCTTCTTAAATTTGCATCAAGTTTATAGATATATAAAATTTAATCTTTAACTCTTTATACTATTGTTCATTTATTTTACCTAAAAAATGCATATAATTTACTTAACCTAGTACTAGAAGTATTTAACTAAACAGAAAACAAACTCTTAACTTTTTGTTTTTTATGCGCTAGTTCATAAAACCATATTTGTGGTTTGTTTTAACGTTTTTATATAAATATTTGCTTATTATTTCCATTTAATTTTATTTGAAGAAATTAAATATTTATTTAAAATTTCTCCAAGTTAAACTATCACCACCAGCCCTTTTATTGTATTTTCATTTTTTAAATATCAAACTTTATGATCTCTAATATATTAAAATGGGTCATTTAAAATTTAAGCATGTTTTATGGTATTATATTTGTTGAATAAAATTTATCATTTCATTAAGTTTTCTTTGTTTTATCTAACTTCATCTTAATCCAAAAACCACTAAAGTTTCATAAAACTAAATACATCTTAAACATTGACAAATTTTTATGTTGATTACAACAATAATAAACCATTAAATCGTTTTATTAATATATATCATTTTAGTTGTAGGTTTTATACATAAAATGTTAAAAATTTAAACGCTTACAAATAAAATAATTTCACGTTTAACTAATTGGATGCTACTATTTTCCATTTATTTCAATAACACAAATTGTGGATTTTCGTATATTTTTGACGACAAGCAGGTTTCAAAAGAAAACCCTCCTAAAGTTTCTACTAATTTTTTTGTCGTTAAGCTGTATTGGAATTGAAAAATATCTATGTATATAGTATATACACAGAAAAAATTATCGGTAGTTTATTTTCAATTAACATGTTTTAATTTTCTTTATTTTTTATTTAAACAAATTTTTATTTGTCTTAATTATCTCGTTTTTTGAAACTGTTTGAAACTAAAGTGTAAAATTTTGATTAAATTTTTAATTAATTCAATTAATTTTTTAATTGATTGAAAAATTTTTTCTGGCCTTCTTTTCCATTTTAGATATTTTTAAATATTTTATTTTTAATTTTTGTGCTAGCAATATTTATAATTCTTAAATAGTCCATAAAATTTTAGGCATATAATATTCAAGTTTCTTTACAATTTATGAAACACTTTATATGTTAAATTGTGTCAATAAAGTGATAATTTTTGAAAATGCTGAACGCATTGTTAAAGGTCTAGTATTCCTTTAACGTTGTGTGTAATCGATTAATAATTTGATTGTTTGAATCACCATCTTAATTGATTTATAAAAAATTCTCTATCAAACAGTTTAATTTATTTGATTAATAATTTAATAAAAAATCAATTTTATATTTATTATATATTTAATTTATACAATTAATGAATTAATCAATTTTAAATCTTGTCTCAATTATTGACATTAATTGTTCTGATTAATCCATTATTTGGAAAAAAAATATATATTTTTACTTTTTTACAAATTTGGTAATTGATATCATCATTTTGGTTATAGGTGCAAAACTTGCTTGATACAATTATTTTGATAATTAAAACTCATTTTCAGTTTTTTCTGTGTAAAAAACAAAATGCTTGAAAAATGCATAATATTAGTGTTAATTAAAAGTCATAATTCAATGCTTACAAAAAGACTCAAAAGAAAATTCATCAAAGTTTCATTGTTTAGTCATCGTTGTCACACTCTGTACAAATGATAAGTCACAGGTTGTGTATCCGTAATTAAAAAATCTAAAAGTCTAAGATAAAAACTACAAAAATACTGGTTCATTTGAGATTATTTTCGAGGATTGGTTTTGTTTAATATGTATTTTTAAAATATAATTGATTTTAAGTTGATAAAACTAAAAGTGGTTTATCATCTACTTTTTTAATTTATTATATGTTTTTAGCAATTTATAGGAAAGTTCTAGATGGAATATTAAATTTCAATATTGAGCATACAATTAAAAATACACAATTTCTATATCTAGACATTTTTAAGTTAAATAAACAATTCTTGAAACCTTAAATATATGTTTTAGTCAAACGATCAACATTTTATTAAAACACATTTAAAAGTATTCAACTACAAATTTTTGTTCAATTACGCTACCCTACACCATTTTAGTGGGTAGGATATATTGGGTTTGTGCTGCTGTTTGTAACGCATAATAATATTGGTCCTATACCCACGTCGACTTAGCTATGTCTGTCTGTCTGTCTGTCCGTCCATGTTAACCTTGTAATCAAACTACAGGTCGCAATTTTGAAGATAATTTAATGAAATTTGGTAGATGATATTCTATTGCCCCATGGAAGAACCCTATTGAAAAATGGTTAAGATCGGTCCATTATTTTACATGGCCCCCATACAACTGTACCTCCAAATAGGGCTTGTAGACATTGTAATCAAACAATAGGTCGCAATTTTGGAGATAATTCAATGAAATTTGGCACATGATCTTCTATTGTACTATAGTTCGTCTACATCGATTCATTATTAATTTCGTTTTTTTTGCAATAAAATCGTTGATTGTGAGGAAATTTGTTTTGATGCAAGACAATAGAATTAACAATAAAATGGATTTTAAGTAGCTGCTTAGTAATGACGGTTTGCATTTATTATGTTATTATCAATTCTTAATTATCAATAATAAATTTAATCATTACATGTCTAATTTTCTCAAAAGGGGTCAGGCTATTGGAACTTATTAAGAACTTAATTATGTGCATTCACAATTATACTGTGGTCACAGCCACCTCTTTGTATCCAATTAATAAAATCATAAAAAATCAGAAATGGTGACAATTCATGAATGGAATGTCGACTTTTGTTTAAAAAATTAAATAAAAAGAAGACAAATTAAATTCAAACAACTAATAAAATATTTCAACAAAATGTTTTATTAGTAAATTTTTATATAAAATTATTTTTGATTAATAATTTCAAACGTTATGCTGTACTAATTATATGTTTTCAAAGCACTTGAAATATTTAACAGTTATAAGCCATAAAACAATTCCATTACAAAATAAAAAACTATATCTTTTCCTTTAATAAAAATATAAATTTTAAGTAAATAACATCATAAATATGTATGTGGGGCGTTATTTTTCTTAAAGTTTCCCCAAGAGCAAAAACCGTTAACATTAAATGAAAATTAATTGACTTTGTTTGTCAATTCTTACTTCATGCCATTGGGCACGCTTTCAATAGGAATCTTACATATGAAAACTAAAGTGAAAATATTTAGTTAAACATTATTATGTTTTCTCCTAAGATTGATTGAAGTTAAAATCAACATAATTTTCACAAGATTGAAAAAATTAGAAAATTATCAGAATATAATCATATAAGTATATACATGAATAAATAAAAAATTACTAAAAAAAAAAAACAAAATAAAAAAAATCTAAAGAGGAGGAGAAAATTAAAAAAAAAAATAAATTAATATCATCATTTATTACTAAAGTGTCACCTTTAGTTTGTATGGTTGTATGTGTATACGAGGATATTAACAAAAGTATATTAAGGGAATAATTTTGTAGAATTTTCGAATCGGATAATATTTCTTTAATAAAGAATTAATAATGAAGAAAACATATTAATTGAAAATTAATTATGTACCTATATTTTTCTTTTTTCAAATTTATTTATAATAGATTATTTTTTCAGATTTTGTGATCACCTATATTTAATTTTTTTTTAATTTCTTCATTTACTGTCCTCGTTTGTGCACACAATAAATTGGATTTTCATTATTCCTAATCGAATTTTTTATATGAAAGAAAACGGTATGTGTGTATATAACTAAAGTTCAGGTTAAATGCTTAATAATTATTTAGTTTTATTTAACAGTTAGATTGTGTTTATTTTGTGAAAATTGATACCCACAAACATTTAATTATTTTTCTAATACATCAAGTGGTAGAAGGAATATATATTTTTATGTTAAGAAGTTTTCTTTGAATTAAGAACTTTTATTTAAGGTTTAATCATTGTTGTGTAAACAAAAGTATAAGAAAAGATAAATGACTTATGTACAAGGTTATATATACACAAATACAAACATATACATCTGTAGCTGCAAGTTTTTAATTGAATTTTTGTTTTATATAAATAAATACGTTGACAATAAATAATATGCCTATATGCGAGATTTATATGTATGGAAAATTATATATTGTATAAAAGTTGCTTAAGGTTAGATAAATATTCAAATGAGATGAAAGAAACTTTCATATTATTTTAAACTTTTTATATTAATAACATTTTTAAGTAATATCTATCTTCAAGGTCATTTATCTCACATCTAAAAGTTTTAAGGTTGGGGCTCAATTGCTACCTAGATATATGTACTCATACATATATAGGCTATTTCGTGTTAATTGATCAAACTTTTTAAATCAATGTTTTCCGATTTTGCTGTCTTTTCTTCGAATGAGTGTTACTTTTAATCCTAGCAAGAATTGTAAAGGACTTTAGATAGCAATTTTTTAACAATTTTCTTTTTTAATTTTTTACTAATGAGAAACTTATACAGTTTTCAAATTAAAAGAGTTGGGTCTCTTGATACAAAATTGCTCATATATGTATATATGTGTTTTTTTCCTTATACGTCAAAATCGAATAAATCAAATAACACAAATACTAATATAATTCCAAGTGAATTACAGAATCAGATGATAATAATGAAGGTATTATAAAGATTTTCTTAGACATTTAATAATCAACATTTTTTCATACAAACTAAAGCAAATATATGAAATCTAAAAAAAAATCAAATTGCAGTTTTCTTCCTAATGTCCTCGAAAATCATAATACTATATAAATTGACAATATTTTTTGTTAAAACTTAATAAATCATAAACTTGTTTTTCATTATATCAATATATTTAATTTACTCTCTGCATATACTAAATTCAAGCAAATATGACAATTTAGAAAAATTTACTTAATTTAAATACTATAATAATAAAGCAACAAACAATATAAATAAACAAATATTGTAAGGTATGTATATATGAAATTAATTTGTATTTAAATATGTAAATTTGAAACATTATTCAAATGTTTAAAATTTTTTTAACATTGAAAACTACTTTAAAACACTTTATGCATATGCATGCACACATCGTACTTATAAATGCATCTCTGCATTAATTAGTTTTCGAAAATGGAACAAAGAAAAATATGGATTTACAAAATTGTATTGACATTATTAGTTTTTAAACAAATTTGAAAATTAAAATATCTTTCTACTCTACTATCGTTACCGTTAAAACACCGTAACCGAAAGCAAAATACCATTAAAGAAATAAATCAAAATATCGTTGCTGGTTTTTTCATAATAATATAAATGTATAATTTTTTTTATTTAAAATTTAATGTCAGTTAGATGTTTTTCCTTTTCCTTAATTTCAGCATTTTTAAGATCTTTGTAAAACTCGAAATAAGAAAAAATACCGTTTCCGTTTCAAACAAGTTACCAGTCATGCTATATATTTTTTATTATAAAGTTACATGCTGTGTTATTCGAAATAGTTATATCATTTTCTATCAAAGTTTGTAAATTATTGGAAATGTTTCATAACAAAAGATATGAATTGATATTTTATAAATAGATCTGATAAGGTTTCATATGACATTTTTTATTAAAGTGAAATTTATACGTTTATAATTAGTTTTAATGGTTTCTAATGAGCCACCTAATACAAATGTGACTATATGGACATATGTACATATGTATGATACTTTCGATATACCAGTTATGTTAGTTATTTCATACGACCATTTGTTAATTGCTTACTCCTACAAAAACCATATCAAGTTGTATAAATAAAAAATACATATGTTTATATAATCCTGTTTTTCTCTGTGTGAGAAAATAATCTTCAACACTCTTCAGTAAGGTAGTTGATGAGTTAAAATACCGAAAATAATAATTATTAATCAATTTTTAAATTAAAAAGTAGCCACAAGAAAATATCGGAGAACAACATCAAGTATACCATTTTGATCGTCGTGAATTAAATTTACAGAATATATTTTTATTTTTTTTAACTGAAATAAAAGTTAATTTTTAATTTTATTTTACCTATAATAAATAATAGTTATTTTTTATGACCCTATGCTCGAGTCTATAATCTAGTCTATAATCTAGTCTATAATCTAGTCTATAATCTAGTCTATAGTCTAATCTATAGTCTAGTCTATAGTCTAGTCTATAGTCTAGTCTATAGTCTAGTCTATAGTCTAGTCTAGTCTATAGTCTAGTCTATAGTCTAGTCTAGTCTATAGTCTAGTCTATAGTCTAGTCTATAGTCTAGTCTATAGTCTAGTCTATAGTCTAGTCTATAGTCTAGTCTATAGTCTAGTCTATAGTCTAGTCTTTGGTCTAGTCTATTGTCTATATTATAAACTGGTCTATAGTCTATTCTAGTCTATAGTCTAGTCTATAGCCTAGTCTATAGTATAGTCTATAGTCTAGTCTATATTTTTTCTATTCCACAGTCTGGTCTATTGTCTAGTTTACAGTGTAGTCTTGTCTATAGTCTTGTCTTATCTACAGCCTAGTATAGTCTACGGTCTATATAGTGTTAAAATCATTTTCTGAGTAGATTAAGCAGCGTCCGTCTATGTGTCAGTGTATAACTTTTTTACATTCTACTGGTCACAAAAATCGTCACAACTCTGTATTGTAGTTTTCAAATTGTATCTTTTAAGATAATCGACTTTTTAACAAAACTACTATATGGTATCGTTGGTTAGGCCATGCTTTACTATACACTCTTACTTTTTTTAATAAATAAATTACTTTATTAAATAAACTGTAATGTACAGTCTATTTATAAAACTACTATTGCTTCATAATCTTTTAAACCATTTTACTAAGATTTTGACTTAAGTATTTAATGTTTAATTATTTGTTTTTACTACTACTGAATTAAGTACAAGTATACACTTTAAAAAATAGTTTTTTGCAGATTTTTACATAAGTTAATCTTGATTTTTTTCAATAGATTTGAACATTGAATACAAATATTTATGTTCATTGGTAGAAAAAGGAATAACATAATCCAGAAATGCACTTATTTTCTATATTTACTTTTATAATATATAATATTTACTCTATATGTCCTTTTGCATAAACAGATATATGTATATGCATATGTAAATGTAAATATGATTTTAACAGTATGTCGAAGTAAAAACACGTATAAATATAATTCTAAATATAAGGAATATAAAAACAAAAACAGCGATCTCCATTTTTCTCTTTCTCATCTCTTGGATTTTAATTCAGAAGCTATAATATCACTTTGTGTCTTATTTTCTTCAGATATACAAAATTTTCGAAATCAGTTATTTATTTCAAAAATATTAAAATTGGAGAGAGTTGTTTTAGCTTCTATAACATTCATAAGTATATTCTTCATATATTGCATTTTTCATTTACATCAACAAATAAAAAGTAAAGCAAATGTCTGCATGTTCATGAATATTTATGAAATTTGCATTTACAGCAACAGGTAAAATAAATATGAAAACATATTGATTTCTTAAAAGCATTAAGGTGTTATTGATGCAAAAAAGTTGTATAAGTATAGAAGGTAAATTTCTGCATGTTCTTTTGCAACTACATTAAATCACATAAATATCTGTATATGTTTGTTTATGAATATTTATGTTATGTCAAGTGTAAATAAAAATGAAAATAAAAAAATCAAACTTTTTAAAAGATTGCAATAGTGTTGAATTGTCATAAATTATGAAAACATTTAAGTGCAAAAGACAAATCGAAAATTAAAGAATTAGTTTTCTAGATAAAGATATGATTTGGAAAGTACTTATTATGATTTACAGATAGCTTGTGAACTAAAATACGGAAATAATAAGTGATGTAATTACATCTAATAATAGTCATTTTTAATCAAAATGTCTATAAAATATATTGTTGATTGTTTTTAAATCCAAAAAGCTTCTACAGGACTATGCTCAGTAGCTTTCTCATAATTATGTATATTATCGTATAAAAATAACTTATCACTCATTCAACAAAATTTGATAAATCTACTACTTTAGCCTTCTTATACGAATTTTACACATTTAATTTACTTTATGAAGGGGTATGATGGTCAAATTGGGTATGATTATTACAATTAATTCTTAAATGTTGACTCCCTTTTTGTCGAGATACGAGTACATACGATACGATTATATCATAAAGGACCGTTCTTAGCCATTTTCGATAATAGTCTTCGTTTGTCCGATATGAATACTTTATGGTAGATGTAGGACCAATAATCTTGTGCGTTACAAACGTGTGCCTTATATATCCTCCCTACTAAAGTAGTTTAGGTTATATAAATTACTTTATCTGTGTGCATATAATAGTATTACACTCTGCAACACCTTCAGCAATTTTAATTGACAGCTCACTGTTGACCATATTTCTATTTTATTGAATTAATAAGATTTTAATCAATATTTAATTTAAAAAAATTTAAATTTCATATAAATATTTTAAGAATGATAAACATGTAAAATAAAATTGAATCTCCTTTGTAAGTTTCATAGCATTAACGGAATATAATTAAAATCATTGCAATGACTCAATTATTTCATATAATTTTATTAAACACAAATTTACAAACCTACAACATTTACAAATTCAAATTTTTAAATATGTACATAATTGTTGATTTAAGTTTAATTTGATTCAAGTACTCTACAATGATATGTAAAAATATATGTGATTTGGCTATAATTACAAATATGTTTATTATAACTATCTATATAAATAAATAAAAATTAATGTTTGTATGTATGTTTGTTGGATTTTAAAGACGGTTAAACGGTTGAACATATTTTTTTGAAATTTTCAGTGCCTTCCGGTATGTCTAAAAGGAACTATAGGCTACCATTTGGTTTTGGAATAGGAGAGATGCATGCCCACATACAAAATGTGTGTTAAAAGTTTCACTCTTTTCAGCTAGTATATCTAAAAAAAATATAATATATAGAGTCCTCAAATTATTTCGTAGCCACTTTAGTATCCACATGAACATATAAAACAAACATGGGCGGACTAAAAATTATAGATGTTAAAAATCTAAAATTTTGCACGAACAACTTTGACATGCATGTAAATTGTATATATGGGAAACTGTTAGAACTGAAATCTCCAAAAATTTAAAGTGTATTTCTGATATGTATAAATTTTAATAATGGTAGCAAAGAACACTGGGTATAGCTAGTTATTACATAATAATGGTCAATTCAAATAATGAAAATACAATTAAGTCATAAATAAGATTCAATTGTAAGAGATTGTGTTTAAAAACATTGGAATTTGTACACAGAAAGAAATGAAACACTGTTGCAATAACGAATTTCATAAAATCAAATCTAAAAAATACAAAATCAGGGCTACATATTATATATTTGTCATAAAATCAGTAAGAATACTAATTAATATTGTTTTTGTTGTTTCCTATCTAAGAAAATCATTTACTGAATCAATGAAAATATTTGTTGAAAATGTGATGAAATAAGATTGAAAAATTTTAACTGTAATTCTTTCTGTGCATTTAAAATTTTATTACAATTTTGAAAGTGCTACATACTACTAATGATCAAAGAAGTTAATGACAAAGTATTTTATTTGTTTGGCACATTAACACACATTATATAGCACATTCATACACATACATAACTGGATAACTGAAATATTTTGAAGGCATTTTCTTCTAGCAAACAATTGTCTCATGTTATTTGTTTAGGCTTCTGTATGAAGTTGTGTATTGTTTGAAGACGAATTGTTTTCGAAAAATATTATATATTATACTTAATATTTCATCTTTTATTTTGACATTTCATCTATTAGTGACACAAGTGGTACTTCAATTGATCACAAAAGTACCTATTGATTGCTAAAGTGTACTTTGGGTGTTTTTATTGTTACTTTAAAAATCACCGAGTTTATTCAAGTGGTTGTCTGTGGTAATAAATTTTACAATAAATACATACTACTTATAATAACTCAATACTTAAATACATAAAATACTCGTTTATTAAAACCACAATGATGTCTTTATACTTTTTAATATTTATATAAATATTTGTTTGTTTTTATTTAAAAATTACAATTATGTAAATATGTATTTATAAAAATGTTGTAGAGAAACTATATGTAGCGGAAACTATTGAAAATGTAATCATATTTCCATAGCTGCATATTTCGTCGAAAAATTTAAGTGATTGGTTGTTAAAAAGATGGGTATATGCACAGTGGAAAATTATTGACAATATTCGAAATATTAATAAATATGGGTTTCCATTCGTAGGTCTTAAAAATTATTTAACTTTCGGCATATTTAGAAGAAAGTAATAGTAAACTTGTTCAGAATATTTTTGATACACAATGTTAACAAAAATATTTCACGTTTCATTTTTGGTTCTTAGGTTCCTCATTATGGACTAAAAATACAAATAATTTAGAAAATTGTTTCAAAATTTTCACTCAGGTTTTTTAAAATTCTTTTAGTTTATTGGTTCCTCATTATGTACTAAAAATACACAAAAAATTAAAAAATTGTTTGAGAATTTTCACTGAGGTCAGGATTTTTAAAAGCTGGTAGGGAACTCATGGTACCTTTATTTCTCCAGTGACTGACTGAAATTACTGAATCTGTTCATCGGAGCACTCACAGTATATGTAAAATTATACATATATATCTCTTTAGGGTGAGTAAATACATTTTTCTAATAAAATGATTCTGCGTTTAAATATTCCATCTTGAATTCAAATTCAATATTTCAAATTAGCTAGACGAATAAAATATTGAGCTTTACCTGTGAACTAAATACAAATGTTTGTGGGAATATTATACTGTGAATATAAATAATATTTTCTAATTATCGAATTTTCTAACCAAAATCAGCAATAAAGTTATCAACATTTTCCAGATAGTCAATACCAATAATTATTAAAATATTCCTCACATAGACTACATATTTCTATACGTATTGATTTTATGTTTTTCATAATCTTATTCAATTATGAATGTCAACACTTATTTCAATGAAACGCAAACTTTATTATCAAATAAATCTGCAAATGCAAGCAGAGTTTAACCATATAATTACATTCACACCATGGAGTCGAAATTCTCTTAGATGTGTACGCATACATACATAAGCATATAACGTTTTCGAGTATGTGTTGATGTTTTAATGTTTGTTCTAACATCAAATGAGATAAGTGGAATTTGTCATCAGTCAGGCTGTTTTTCTTCCTTTTGTCTGCTTGAGTTTGAAATATAATATAATCGATTTGATATACAAATTGAAATGATGTAACACAATGGGTGGGCAGAAATAAAGATTTGCAAATTGATAAAAGTATTTTAAATACAAATGCTTATCATACACTTTGATCGTTTAAATACAAATTTGCTAGCATCATACATATTTAGTTTAAGTATTAAATGACTAATATGCAACAAGTTCTGTTCATTTGTTTCTTTTATATATATATATATATTTATACATATGTTATAGTACTGTTCTGTTCTTCATATTAAATGAAAATCATAAACATTTTATATATCGAAGTACTTGGGTGTGTAGTATTTCGTAGTAAGTAATAAAGATATAAAAAAATTTCAGTGTAAATGCGTAACATTCAGATGTGAAAGAAAAACAGCATAAAAAATAAATAAAAAAGCTAAATTACTGTTGCATGTGTCTTTTTAACAGCAACAAATACGTGTTTGTATCCCACAGTGCTTTAAAAATATTTTACACGTATGTATGCAGCAATTGATGTAAAAATAAACTAAAACAAAATAAAACATTGCTAAACCCAGCATGATAAAAAAACAGAAAATATGATTCCTAAAAGTTTTGATTTCTTAAATTAAATATTTGTTAAACTGAATATTATTTTTTGTATGTAGTTTTTCGTCCAATTAGGGAAAAAATAGTTGATTGAAACCTGCTTATTATGCGAAGAATGAACATGAACATATTGGGTGTGTTCGCGTTAACTGCAGTAAAACTATTCGGTAATCTTATAATAGAGAGTATTTTAAATTTAATCTTAATAGGAAAATTATATAAAAGAATAAAATTTTTACTGGATCCAATTCTAATAGTGAAATTAGGTTAAGTTATGATTTTCACGTCAAGCAAAAATGTGTGAAAATATCACTCAAATACACTGATTTGCAACGAAATCCTTCTTAAAAAATTGATATAATTGAAGTTATTAATAGACAAAACCTGCATACATCTGATTTTCATATCTTTTTCTTATGTTTATTCCAAAATGTATTTATTTGTTAGAGATGTTTACGTGCTAGAGCTGTCAAAATCATGCACTTGAATTTAGAAAAAAAAAACATGACAGCAAACACATTTTTACGTGAATTTATGCAAGTAATATTTCAACAATAAGTCAATGCAATAATGTGTCACATATTTGTAAAAAGCTTGCCTTTTTATTGAGACATTCACTTCGAAAAGGGCAGGAGTCAATTTATTTTTGAAAATCAGTTTTTTTAATGTGTGAAAACCACTACAACCATTGATCATCCCTTATCTGCTGCTGTACTTTGGCTATAGAAATCCTTTTTGGAAAATAAAGTAATCGGATTACAATAATTGGTTGCACAGTGGCATTGAATAACTATGTATTTACTTTTTATGATTATAACGATGAAAATGATAATTATGATCGTTCTAACAATAATTAAAACACAGAAATCGTGTTAATATAAATATTAACCAAAAAAAAAGAAAGTTAGTATTTACTATCTTAGTAATTCATATATAATCCCAAAAAAAAATTAACAACTGTATTATGTATTATAAAAAAAGAAACAATTATTTTTTGAATATTTAACAATGTTTAAAAATCTAATGCAATTTATTTATAGAAACAACACAAAATTTCAATATGTTACTTATAAAAAAGATGGTTAAACTTGTTTTCTTTTACTATTGTTGCCGGAAATCATAAATAAAATTTTCAAAATTGTTAAAAGGAAATAAATGCTCAATTCGATTTCATTCGGTAAGAAATGTGTTTTATCAAATAAATAGAATTCATACCATTTTGAGACATTTAAATAAAATTCAATTTATGTTTTTGTAAAGCAGGAAGAATGAAAGATGAACAGTTAGGAAAAAATAGTAAATATGTAGAAGAGGACAGAAACATTTCGAAATGAACATTAAAACATTAAGTTTATTCAATTGCATAACAAACATATCCGTTTCCGGATTTGACTACTTTTTGCACACTCATCACTTCCTACAGTAATAATTTCTGCTTATCATGCAAATTCATTGAGTACATACACAATCATACACACATACACAAACAAACAGTCTCAAGAATGGAAAAGTCAACAAAGGGCTATAAGGCAGAAATGAAAAAACAAACTTACAGAACGAAAAGAAAAATTCGAAAAAATATGGATGGAAAAAGTGTCTATTGATAGATTTCCGTTTTAGGAGAATTTGACAAATTTGCCTCAAGAATCATTGGGATTGCATGCATAATGGACATATCACTTTTGCAAATAAAATTCTTTACTAAAAGCATACACAAATACACCTACATAGATACACAAATACTCACACATAGAAATGAATATAATCAAATGTTTTGTTGAACAATCATCATCAACAACAATCATCATTATCGTTGTCATCATCATCGACCATAATGCTTATGGTAACAACTTCCGTTTGCTGTCGTTTTAAATTTTGATTTGTCATTGTAGAAAATTGCATTCTGAACATTAAACATACACATTCACTTATACAAAGACGTTTAAATGAATATATACTAACAAAAACAAATGTATCGTTAGCTTAAGGGAAAGTGGCTACAAATGAAAACTGTGTTTAATATTTAAAATTTTAAAATAATTGCAGTTAAGCATGTATTACATATATATTTATATTTGAGAGATTTTTTTACTATAGAAAGTGCCTTAGTTACTTTTTAATAAAATTAACAAAAATTAATCCACATATGGTGTTAACAGGCTAATATTTACTTACACAATAGCATTTTATGTCATTGGAGGAAATACTTACCCCAAATGCTTACAAGTAATTAGAAAAATTATTAGTTGTAATTATTATTAGTTATTAGTTGACCTTATTAGACTAAATTCAATAAAATATAGACGATATGTAGTAGTCATTGAAAAGTATTGTAACTAATTACTATTGAAAGTTATTACCTATTTTTGTTGGGTTTCTATATCTTTAGTTGTTCGTAAAGTAAGTACTTTGCATTTAAGACAACGATAAGTATGTAAGTATACAAGACAAAACTTTAAGCCAAAGTTAAGTCTGTTAATGACAATAACAATTCAAAACTGTATGCGAATTTGTATTTATGTATGTACGCATTTGTATGAATATACAAGTTTGTCTTCATCTTATTTTAATTTAATTTCCATAACATTGATTTGATTGTTCTTTCTAAGTTCTGCATTGGACATAAGTTAATTTGTGTGATATTTAAATGCTTATATCTTTGTAAAAATCACAAATTAATATAATGATTTGAATGGATAGTTGCAAATATTGTTTACAGCAAATTATTTCGAAATACAAAAACTAACAAATTTTAAAATTTGAACAATTTTAATATTTGACATTAGAACATTTTAAAGAGGAATGGGAAATTAAATTACTAAGGTCTTATAAAACAATTTTTATATAAAAATTTGTTTTATAAATATTTTGTTTTTACATTTTTATTTCAATTAAATTACTTGCATACCAGTGTCTTAATTGATAACAGAAGCCATGATCCGACTAGAATACAGTAAACTCCCGGAGGCCACACATAAAGTATAAACGTGCATAGTGATATTTAAGTAATGAAGGTCTATGAAGATCAGGTTTGTTAAACTTATAACACTAATAAAAAAATATATAAAACATTTTGATTATCTACAAAAATAATTAATATCCAATATAAATAAACTATAAAATCTGATTAACTTACAATGTCAATTTAATTGCTAAAGAAAGATGCAATATTTAAATTAAACTAACAAGCATATATTGTTTTACTTTAATCACTTTTATTCTTAATTTTAACATTACTGGGTGACAAAAGTTTCAAAACTGATTTAAAAATTTTCAAATTAAACAAAACAGTGCCTTTTAAATACATTTTATGATACCACAACTTTAAACGTTTTACGTTGCCGTTGAAATTCAAGCATTTTATTTTTTTGTGTTTAAATTTTCTTTACAAGAAAATACTAATGCATTAAGAAATCAAAGAAAAAATTCACTTTGATCTTGTATATAAATTATTTATAAAGAAAAATGTAAATATTTAGACTCTATAAAAATCTTGATGCAAGTATATACCCTAATAACATTTTTATTAGTTTTTTTATCATCAGATTTGTTTATTGGTTTATCTTTGGAAAAACACTAAATGTTCTTAAAACTCACACGTTTTTATGGCACCTACCTATGATCTTTATTACGTTGAGGTTTAATTGTGGTTTGACTATGAAACTTTATACTAGATACATGACCAAATCACAATGATGACTTTTTTAGTCTCATATCGAAGGTAATTCCCAAGCTTCTCATATTTGAATTAATTTTAAAATAAAATATTATATCTCTTTTATAGAATTTCAACAAACTATTAAAAAATGCCCCCAGGCAAATAAAACAACACAATTACTTGTACAATATCAGAAAATTATGTTGTTATTTTTATTAAACGATTTACAATAATTTAATAAAAAGATATAATAATTGGATGGCAAATATAAATAATTTGTTTGCTTATGATTGTGCACATTGTTTGGTATAAACGTATTTAAAAAACAAGTAAAAATTTATAATAGGGCATGGTCGACCACAATGTTCATTATTTTTTAAGTAATGAAACAGTAAATTTTATTATTACCTAAATTTAGAAATATTTTAACAATTTGTTGACAAATAAAGAGATCTTTTAAAAGTGGGATTATATGGAAGCAGGTTGTTAATATTTTTTTGTTTTCGTCTATATTAATGTTATTTACGTAGTAATTAATCGTGATATTAACCTTAATTGTGAATTTTAACCTTTGAGCCATTTTCTAAAGTGAACTAAAGTGATAGGGTTGAATGATCCCCGATCATTACAAATATTAGCATTATAATTTAGACTTATATAAAACTAAGTTTTGACGATTTATTAGCTCGAAGGTCCTATCCATGAAGGAGGGTGGGTGGTGTTTCAGCACACAAAAAAAAGAAACTGAAAACAACTTTTAATTATCAAAATAATTGTATCAAGCAAGTTTTGCACCTATAACCAAAATGATGATATTAATTACCAAATTTGTAAAAAAAATAAAAAATATGTTTTTTTTCACATAAATATTAATCAGCACCATTAATGTCAATAATTGAGACAAGATTTAACATTGATTAATTCATTTATTGTATAAATTAAATATTTAATAAATGTAAAATTTATTTTTTTATTAATTTATTAATCAAATGAATTAAACTGTTTGGAAGAGAATTTTTTAAAAGTCAATTAAGAAGGTGATTCAAACAATTAAATTAATAATCGATCGTAATCGATTAAGAAATACTCGACCCTTAACAATGCGTTCAGCATTTACAAAAAATATCACTTTATTGTCACAGTTGAACATATAAAGTGTTGAATATTATATGCATTAAATTTTATTGACTATTTAAGAATTATTAATATTCCTAGCACAAAAATTCAAAATAAAATATAAGAAAAAACTTAAATAAAAAAAAGAAAATTTTTTTTCAATCAATTAAAAAATTAATTGAAACAAATAAAAATTTAATCAAAAATGTACACTTATGTTTAAAACTACGAGATAATTAAGACAAATAAAAATTTGTTTAAATAAAAATTAAAGAAAGATAAAAACATGTTAATTGAAAATAAACTACCGATAATTTTTTCTATGTATGAATGTAGTACGAATAATTTTTGTATTAACAAACATCATCACAAACGCATAATAATTATGGTGTAGCGCATAATAAATTTAAACAAATCATTTAAAACCAATTAAACTTGTTTTAAAACAGTTGTGTGCAAAAGATTAAGTACGAATTTAACAAATATTATATTAGTATGAATATGACAATTAAATTCACTTGCTTTACTCAATTACATAAAAATAAATAATACTTTTTTTTAATTTCAATTTATTTTACGACTCATACATATTTTTATATTGCATTCTGAATATATTGTGTGAGTTTAAAAGAAAAAAGGTATATTTAAACCAACATATCCTCGTAATATTGGTTATATCAATGAAAACACAAAATATCAAGTAACAACAAAATCCAAATCCAGCACAAACAAAAAGAGTATATTAAATTAATGTATACAATTGCAAGCATCATAACCCGCAGTCATTTGAAGCCCCAGTTATAAGTTTATAACTTCATGCTGATTTTGGGATTTTTTAGTATTGAATCAAAATTTACAAGCGTAACAGCAGGCATGTCATTGCTAATTTATAATATTACTTATGTAAACAGACAGAGAGAGACATATGTGTAAATTAGGGTGATAACCAAATTTGGCTCCATCAGCACACAATAAACGATTATTATCTTACTTAGACCTGGTTCACTCTAGGAGAGAAAGAGATGGTTGATATTTCTTTCTCTTTCTCAAAGTTTCAAAACAAAAGTTTCCCAGTGTGAACCAGGTCATACGAAAACATATTTTTTTCGGCCGTTTCCAAAATAATTTACTTAAATTTGTATATGTTTTGTCGAAATTTTGAGGAAATCTCAATTTGTATGTAAGATTTAAAATTTTGATTGGAATTGATTGCAATTGTCATACAAATTGATTTGTTTCTTTTTTCGAAAAATTTAAAAAAAATAAGAAACCTATCTTTCTGAAGCGAATTGTGCGTCAACAAGATCTGCCAAAAAATAAAGCATATCTTTGCTAAGACTAATTTGCAAAAATATTAAAAATGTTGTTGCCCTAATACACATTTATGTACGAACAAACATGCGATTATATATTTATGTAAGTAAGTAGATTGTGTATATCCCGAAGCTAACGAAAACAATCAAAACATAAGTAAATATTAATTGCATACATCCATGCATTTTAATCATTACAATAGTTGCATTATTTAATGTAATTTTTCAAAATCGTTCAACTTTAGAGGCTGTATAGAGCATCAATATGTATGACATAAAATAATTATTATTTTTCATTGTTAAAAAATAGTCAAAAATCGGGTCTAATTTTTATACACAGTGTTCTTTAATATCATTTTTAACACATCTTTCATTATTTCTTCTATTAAATATTATTCCGAAAATCACTTTTTTATATATTATTATGAAAAATTTGGTAGATAACTAGTTTTTGGTTCTGACAAAATCGAGTTTTATTTAATTTTGCATTGAAAAGTTCGGGACTGTCCACTGGAACTGTTAAATAAAAATACTATTTTCATGTATTTACTAAGATTTTACTAGCATACTTATAAATGAAAAAATACCCAAATTGCGTGATCACTAATATACAAATTATTTCTATATTTTTGGAGAGGTCTTTTTTTTAAAAAATTAGTATGTAATATTTGTTTAAGATATTTTGAAATACATCTAATTTTGTGAATAATATTGAAATTCACCTGTATAAACCTTCAATATTGTACTCATTACATCTTAATAACTATTTTATGTCAAGTATTAAAAGAAACGCTAAAGGTAAGAAAACATGTAAAAGCAATTGATGTCAATGAAATTTATGTTCAGCAATAATATTTTTTCAATTGCTCATATAATCAATGATGATGACTTTTCTTTTTGTTGTCATTCTACTATAAAACAGGTAATTAAAAGTTTTTTAGAAAAAAAGACAAGCAAAAACTTAATTAATATATCAATTCAATTGTGCTCAATAAACCATAATATAAACTTTTTGTGTACTACAATAGGTATTCAATTTTCAAAAGTGAATTTGAACCATTAACTGTAGTTTCAATTAGAGAAAATCTCAATACAGATTTTCTGTTATTTAACAGTTTTAGTTGTATAAATCTTAAGCTAATAAACAACAGAACTAATTCAATTAAGGTGAATTTGGAATTTAAACTGCTTAACAAAATTATCAATAATTCTCTTTCAATACTCTCATTGTCATTGTTGAGAAATATAGCAACAAAATAAAAAAGACGTCAACGAAAAACAATTTAGATTTTTTAAAGCATCAATTTTATTTAGCACTTCAAGTGTTAAATTTGCCATGACATTTATAGCCTATAAAAATCGTAACATTTTAACTTATGAAAAGTTTATATGTATACATATTTCCCATAGTAAAATACCAGTATATGTATGTATATAACATCGTCATCATATCGCACAATAGATATAAGATAAACCCAGTGAACATAATTTTGGAAAATATTGAAACAGAAATGTATTTAGAGAAAGAGACTCAACAAATTATATTACATAAAAATTATCTACATAGACACTACTACTGCGATGCAATTCAGCAGAAATTAATATTATATAAATATAAATCTATATTTACCAAATTTTTGTTTCGTCCATAAATTGCTTAAATATGTAAATATATCGAAAACAAGGTAATAATTTCCAGATAAATGCTTAATTATAAAAAATAAATCACATTTAAAGGTGTATTGCATACTTGCATAAACATTTGTAAATCCTTCTTTTGAAATCGTAATTCTTTTAAAATTTAATCTATTTTTGTGTACACAAAGTTAATACAAATGGTCAACAGTTTCTTGTATGGTGTTACACGTTTAATTAAAGAGAAATCATGTATTGTACTGAATATAGATTATTTCAGTTCCATTTATCGACCCGGTCATCAATTACCAAAAGATAGTTATGGAATATAACAAAATTTCTTAATCCCAATATGAAAGTTAAGAATTTCTTTCGACTAAAAAATTTAACTTTTTATGCTCTAAATGTAAAACTTTTAGAATATGAAGAAATTCTAAGACGCTTATCTCTAACATAGATACGACTGTATATTGGGCAACTTTTTAATAGAACATCAACTTCAGCCATACTGTCAAGTCAACTGAATATACATATATATATTTGGATATATGTAGTACTTGTATTAATGTACATACAACTACAATCAAACACGTAAACGGTATCAATATAGTGGAAATAAATGTATAAAACTTTATTATCTTACTCACAAACACACTTACGTACACATATCCCTGCTCTTCATTCAAACAAACATACAAAATCATCTGACTAAATATGGTCCTAGTTCTTTATATGAATGTATTTTCCAATACGAATACCTCCGCGTTACGAGTATTTTGAAACACATTTAGTGTATTTGCTGTTATCTAAAACCGTTATAAGATGTGTTTTTACACAGATACTTACTGACATGGTTACATGCACATATTTATTCGATAGATATACTGTTCACTTCAGTTTTATGGCGTCGCGTCAATAAATTCCAAAAGTATTTTACTGAACTTCGTCAAAAAATTAACGGCGCGTAAAGATTTATATGAGCTATATATTAGTTTGATATTGTAGCCAAAAAATATATATTCCATATACTTTTTTTTTGCTGTTACTAAATGCATGACACTAGTATGTGACACTTAGGGTAACACAGTATGTATTGAGAAGATATAAGATACTTTGGTTTCCAGCTAATATGAAAAATCGGTTCATTCCAAAACACCATTTCTTTCGGAAACATTTTAAGTTTTGAACCTATTTCATAGATAAATTTGATAAAATTAGTATATTATAAACTTCATTAAATTTTACCAAAATGGGTTTTCTAGGTGAAATTTAAGTTTAATTTTAATTTTTTTAAACAAAAAATTAGAATTAGTTAGTATTTCTTGTATCGTAAGGAATATGTTTTAAAACGAAATTACAATAACTGAATGGAATTTCGAACGGAATTTGTTCTGCTTAACGCAGACATATTTATAATTGATAGTGTATGTCATTTTACGCAATCAATGTTAATTATACCCTACACCACTATAGTGGGGAGGGTATTATACGTTTGTGCTGATGTTTGTAACATACAAAAATATTGGTCCAATACCCACCTTAAAGTATACCGATCGATTCAGAATCATTTTTTTGAGTCGATTAAGACATGTCCGTCCGTCCGTCCGTCTGTCCGGCTGGCTGTCCATGTAAACCTTGTGCGCAAGGTACAGGCCGCAATTTTCAAGATAATTTGATGAAATTTGGACCAAGCATGTTTTTTGGCACAAGGACGAAGCCTATTGAAAATGGTTGAAATCGGTCCATTATTTCACCTAGCCCCCATACAACCGTACCTCCCGATTTGAACTTTTTATGCTATAATTACGTCAAATATTCTGCTATCTCTCTAAAAATTGGCACAAATAAGTTTTATAAGTATAAATGATACTGCAGATTTTCGTAAAGATCGGCCTATATTTGACCCTAGCCCCCATACAAACCCCCCTTCAAAAAATGACTTAAACGTCTAAAATTGACTTGTAACCATTTGTATCGCAATGAAACTCAACAAAACTAACTGTTATTTAGAAATATATCCTTTTCCCAAATTTACCGAGGATCGGCCCATATTTGACCTATATAAAGCCTCATTTAGAAATTTTAGTTTTTTATCAATAAATGGCTTAAATATTTTGGAATTATGGTAATATTAAACATAAAAGTTTCTTTACAAAAAATAAAAATTTTATAAAAGTAAAAATTGTAAAAATATACTCATGGTGTAGGGTATCATATGGTCGGCCATGCCCGACTATACCTTCCTACTTGTTTTAGTATTATGATGGTGTAGGAAAATCTACAAATGGGAACTATTTCTGGTGATTTTGGTACTAGTAAAATACTAGTTTTGTATTGCAGGGTTTTTATTTTTAAATATTAAAATTTAAAAAAAGAATGAACTTAATTTTAATCATCAGTGATTCTTCTTTCGTGGCCACCCTAGTATACTAAATACATTTGTATATAGGCTTTTGATTGATATAAAGTACAGTGTAAAGTATTTAAAAAAGGTATTTAAAAAATATTAAATATTCATATTTAAAAAATATTTTAATTATTCTTACTATATTGCTTATATTTTATATTAAATTCATTATATATCATAGAAGATATTGGTACAGAAAATAATGATTAAAAGTTTGATTTCATAGTAAATTCCTTAAATTATCCTTATAATATTTCTGCTTTAGCAAGCTAACAATAAATAACTTATAGCAATGAACCCCAATACATTTGCAACACTATAGAAGTTTGTTTATTGAAATTATATTAGAAGTGTGTTTGAATTGTTAGATAGATATTTATAACACCAAAAGGTAAACCTATATGGGCACACTCAAAACTACAAATCAGAATTTTATGCCAATTATAAATTATTGCCAAATCATCTGTATAAGACAGAATACACCAGTTATTTTCTACAGGAAAATTAATGCACATGCATCTAGTTACTGAACGAGTTTGTTAGAGAAGATATCTACATACTTGTCTTTTATATTGATATGAGTTTGTATTTTGAGCTGCAAGTGATTTGATAATTACATATGTATGTACATATGTACTTATTTTTGCGTATATATACACACATGTAAATGTGTACATATATTGATAAGGTAACTAATAAATAATTCGAAGTATAAATCGTGAGAAGAAATTAAATAAAGCATAATAAAGTTAAAATTTGTATATTCTTTAATAGAGAATATATCTTTCCCTGTCAGATGATAATAACTTGTCATATAATTTTGGGATAAAAACATCCAAGTATAGAAAATACCATTAGAGTGGTAAAAGTTTCTTCCACTGATGCCATCGGTAGGGATTTTTTCGAGGATTTCACACATAAGAAAAAATTCTTACTTTTGTCAAATTAAATGTAAAACTTAAACTAAGAGCTCAACATAAATTCATAAAATTAAAAAAGTATATGTATATATACAAATAATTTCTTTATAATTTTCATTTATTTTTTTATAACACTGTGCAACACACAGTGGTATAGGACAAAAAAAAGAGGGAAATAATTCGGTAACTTCTAAACGGTTAATCCTATTTTAATGAAATTTGGTATGCACAAAGGAGGTGTTGCCAAGTTTAGGTTTTGAATTTGGACCTTATAGGCCAATCAGGAGCCCGGCGGGGAGTCCTCAAATTAGGACACCTCGGCTATGTTAAATTTTTAAAACGATCCTATTTCTTCATTTGAGTTCCGACTTAAAAAAAATTTCGTATATAGAATTACCTCATCGTAGCAGTAAATTATCTCTTATAGTCTAGGAGATATTCGCATTTGAAAATTAAAATTTTTAAATTTTTACCGTCCTTACTTTAGTTTTTTTTTTTTTGATAATAGCGGGTCCAAATATTCCCGATTTACGCCATTTTTTCTTTTATTCGCTTAACAGTTTTGAAAAATAGACAAAATTACCTTTCCATTGATATATAACATGCCTACATAATGTTTTTTAAGTGACAAATTAATTAGGGAAAACTCAACATCTTTTAGAAAATTTACCTAGCGCTATTATTTTCATCCATAAGGTTAACTCTTAAATTTGTTACACATATTGATAAAAATAATAGTACTAGGTAAATTTTCTAAAAGATGTTGAGTTTTCCCTAATTAATTTGTCATTAAAAAAACATTATGTAGGCATGTTATATATCAATGGAAAGGTAATTTTGTCTATTTTTCAAAACTGTATATAATTTTTGAAAATTAAAAAATTCGCGGAATACTTTTTTAAAAAAAAAAGATAAAAAATGGCCTATAAGGTCCAAATTCAAAACCTAAACTTGGCAACACCTCCTCTTTGTGCATACCAAATCGGATTAATCGTTTAGAAGTTACCGAATTATTTCCCTCTTTTTTTTGTCCTATACCACTGTGCAACAGTCATTTTCACACATGAAAAAATTTATATGTACAGGAAACTGTGGACCATTAGTAATAATTCTGTCTACTCAGTTTTCATAATCTGTAAAATTTAAAGAACGTACCATTTCAAAAGATGGAATTCTAAATTTATATAAAAAGTTGGTATTAATATTAATATCAAATAAAGCTGAGAACCTCTACTTCAAAACAGTATGATTTATTTACATCCATCAAGTTTAAAAAAGAAATGAAAATCTTAAAGAAAATTTGTCACAAAAATGTAGTTTAAAGTTTTTATGTCGAACATGAGACCTTTTTAAATTTAATTTCATTTTCTTTTTTTTTTCCCTAAGTGAGTCAAGTAAATAATATAGATAGAATGTACAGGTTCCTTGCTACCATTTGATACTAATATAAGCTTCATACAAAACATTAAAATTTTCCATACAAAATTCCTACAATAGACCATTAATAGAGCATTTATGAATATGGGGGTAAAATATTTACATAATATATTATTTTAATTATTACAGAAGGTAGTCATCGAAAAGTAAGCTGTTAAGTAAATACAAGTCATTACCATGTTTAGTGTTTTAAAGAAGTATTTTTTTAAGCAATCTTGAATCCAATATAAGTTGTAGTAAAATAAAGATTATATCGGTATTTAAAAGATTTTGAGTTAAACCACACATTCATGCATATTTTCTTCTACAAAGAGAAAATTTTTAGGAAAATTCTACATTCACATCAGTCTACTATAAAACTAATAATCATAAAAAACATCCCTAATATTTGGCTATTTATTAATTTTTTATCGCATTTATATACAAAAAATCCCAATTGTTTTAAGTCGTTAGTAAAAAAATTCAAAATGCACTAAAATTAAATTAGGGTCAATAAATAAATTCAATAATATCACTGCAAAATGAATACTAAAAAAGTAATGGTGTTAATTGATATTTATGTTGAAGATAGCTATATAAACATACATGTAATACCCACTATGTGAACAACAAATCCCACGATACCACCTTTACATGTTTCCAATTACCTGTAGCATGTTGCATGTTATAATATAAAAAATAAACTATTAACAAAAACTTTGTTTTTACAGCTCCAAGTCAAAAACTGATCAACTCAAACTTATTATACGAAAACGGTTTGGGGTGTTGATAATTGCGAGTAATTTTATTAACCGAAAATACACCTAAATGCACGAATAAAACAAAAGAAAAATAATATAACTAGATTAAATATTTTTTATTGACGTTCACACTACAATTTAATTAAATTTAGAGCCACATTATTTCGTACACAAATGTTTTACCAGTTTTTTTAAACTTATACGCAAAAAAATTCTAAGTTTAATGAATGTGTTTTTAATTGAATACTTATAAAAACTTTTAAAATAAAAGCTCTTAAAACGAAAAAAATATATGATGAATATCAAAATATATTTAAATCCTAAAAAAATATAGTAAGAAGATAAGAAAAAATATAATTTGGAATATTTTAGGCTACCAGCTTAGAATTTCTTATATGTTCATTTAAAATATTGAAAAATGAAATAAATGCTTTCAATATTTTATCCAATTCTTAAATATTTTTGATATCCTATATATACAAATTGTTTTATAGAATTTTCCATTGTTTTTCTCTAGTTTGGCAGCAAAAAATTGTGAGAGTGTTGAATATTTAAATTGCATTAAAATTGATAAGAAAATGCACCACCAACTGTTTGCATTATTTGGTTAAAAAATAGGTTTGAAAAAAAGAGCACACATGTTGTGAAAATATTATTTTAGAATTTATCAAAATATTATTTTAGACGAGATTCGGTGCATATTTATTTTTATTTTTTCACCTAGCGGGAGTTAACATATTTTATTTATTTTAAAATCGAAAAATATTACAAAGTATTTTGGTATGTACATAAATAAAAATATATGGTGTTGAAACTAAAATTTATTTTTTTATTTAAACCATATGAAAAAATTGTATTAATAGTATATATGTATATAATGTAGGTCATATCGATGACTTCAAGTAACTATGGCTTTCTGATCTCTGAAAGATTTCTTAGAATTGTTAATATCGTTCTTGAACTGAAAACAATGCATGCTTAACGAAACTACTTTTTACATAATTGTCAACCGAATAATGATTTTACTGAATAGATGATGATTTTCGATTTGAATATTTCGATTTGAATATTTCGATTTGAATACAATGTGAATCGCTATAAAATGATTATAAAAATTTATTAAAATTATGTTTGATATTTCTCAAAACACCTTTAAATCACAAGTTCTTCTTAAAAAGTATATACCATTTACTTTCCTTAATATATATTATAATATTTACATATATCTTAACTTTCCACTTTTCAGCACAATATTGTATGTAATTACTTCACAAACGAATCAAATTTTCTTTCCAAAAAAACAATTTAACATAGTAATATAAACGTTAGTGACAATAATGGACAGGCTCCGAAGGATAATCTTTTACCTTCCATTTATATTATGTATCGTCGTGTTAAAATAATGAGTAACAATAGTAATGTGTTGTAAATTATGTTTTTTAATTAATTAAAAATATTTAATTTTGTGTTGAATTTCTTTAAAAATGGTAATTCTCTTAATGGTAGACCAAATTAAAAACAATTCACATACTAATGTTGTTTTTAAAAAAATTTACCAAATTTTGAAGATAAATTTTTGTGCAGCAAAGCAAAAACTCATTTAAAACATTTCAATTAAAAAAAAACATTCATGTGTATGTATATTTGTATAATGATATAACACTACCACCAATTTACAAAACATGCGGCAATGTAGAGTGTTGGCTCTTAAATTCATTATTTATAAATACTTAAACACTTTCATTCATACATACATATGGGGAATTTCGTGTCAAGTGGCCCAAGTCAAAAAATCGATTTTGATGTAATTTGCATTAAGGTTAGTATTATTGGCTAGTAGATCAGACACAAATTTTCAGCTATATCGGTCAAGAACTGCCGGACTTAAAGGGGGTCAAGTTGGATCTTTTAGTCATACTGAGATTTATTTAAATGATTGTAAATTTTCACCTATTGGACCAAACTGAAAATATGCCAAAGAGTTCAGATAGCTATTTCTTGATTTTTTCCAATTTTTTAATGGACATTTTTTTGCATATCCTTCTATAATGGGATGCGAGTGTGATATCTCTCAAATTTATTTTTTAAATTATTTTTTAACTCAAGAATATTTTTTTTTTCAATATTTAGTAATTTAGTTTTGATTTTAAAAGTTGGGTTACTTGACATGAAATTTCCCATAAGTGTACATACAGTCACAAATAGTAGGAACGAATTTTTTGTAATTTATAAAAATAAAGTTTTGAGAATCGATATTAGGCTGTTTTATAAACTGTTATTAAAACTCATAGCTGCGTAATTGAGATTTAAATTTCTTACTTTCATCATCAATTCGTTATAACCATGACCAATTGCATTTGCACATACATTCATAAGTACAAACATATGTATGTGTAGTATGTATCTCTATATAGAGTTAAAATTTTCTGTAAGGTATTTTTACCATTGATAAACTATTTAGGTTATTGACTAACATTTTGGTAAGAGAACAGAGTCCAGAATTTCATTTGTATACAATATCAATTTTGTTAGTGTATGGTTAGTTTGAAATATTTTGTTTTTTTTTCTTGATTTCTAAAGTTGGTTTTTCAACCTCAAAACAAATCGCATGTTTAATCATTCGATTCTAAGGTTTACAGTGGTTTCATTATATGGATGTGTAAAGAAAACAAGATCTGTTGTTTCAACTTTTTGGACAAGTTAAAATTTAGAAAATTTAATTTGTAGTTCTTAGAAATAATTCTAAGAAAAACAACAAAAATAACCAATGAAAATTATCAACTAAAAAGGTTGTTTTCATTAATAACACTCTAAGGTCAAAGAAAAACCAATTGGAAAGTATATTCGAGTATGTATGAGTACACTATATTAACAAAATTATTAATTTTTTATTTAAATAACATTTTACATAAATGACATGTTGAATTTTTGCTTCTGATTGAGGATAATTTTATTTAAATGTAAAAGTTTAACATGCAGAATATCATCGCAATATTAGAAGTTATAAGTAAAATGCTAATACATTTGAAGAAAAGGCTAAATGGCTTCAAAATAAGGCCAGAAAAAGGCTAACACGTTATCTTTATTGAAAACACATAAATTTAATAACATTCACTAAAATAATAATAATACTTAATCAAAATTTCCAAATACTTCTTTTGTTACAAAAACGTTTATAGATGTGCTTTTTATAAATGCTTAAATTTATAATAAAAGTTCTAAAGTTTTATCTTTTTTAATGCTAAATAAGAAAGAGGAAAAAGACAGAAGCTTAAACTAGAATAAGACATAATGTTAATCATAAATTTTGAGGCTAAAGGATAAATAAAGGCCTAAATTTAGCCTTAAAAGGGCTATCCTGGCAACACTGATCCCCGCTATAATGGTATAGGGTGTAATTAAAAGTTTTGCCAATTTTTTTATATTTTGTGTTTTCAATATATTGTATGGAAAGTTTAAAAGCTTACTACCACTGTATCTGTCTACACAAAATTGTAAAGCCTACTATCACACATTCACTAGCACATAGCCTACATGGATATGTAATGTTTTTATATATATGAATGTGTGTAAATATTTTTGTAAATCCATTGGAATAACATTTTTATATCACTCAGTAAAGTAAAGACGGAAAAAGAAGTAAAGAGAAGATTCAAAAATTATAAACTATTTTTGTTTCGCCAAGACGAATCTTTTGTACCCAAAGTCAATGTGACGAATTCAAGTTATATATTAGCAATATTAGGAAATTCAAATTTTTATTATTTTGGCAAGAATACGTTATGCGTTTGCATTAGAAGATAGATAATCTTAATGAGTTTCGAACCTTGACAATCACTTTGTTCTATTTTTCAAGGGATAACATTTAGGAATCAAACATTCCTTATTTAATCTGAATATCAACAACTTATCATTTTCTTCCATTTAAGGCCATTATGTTTTCAGAAAAGACAAGCCCAAATACATTAGTATACTTATATGACCAATATTTCATATTGTTGCAAACTGAATGACGAACTCAATTTACGTCTCAACATTGTTGTTATTGGGTATAAAAAAGGGTTGTTTAAGTGCGTCTTTATGGTTAATTGGAAAATCAGTGCGGTTATATTGTAGTCGTATAACAATAGAAGAGAAAAAGTAAGACCACTAAGTTAAACTTCATTCACATTTGTGGTTACATGTCAGTGATAAATTTCACCTGCCAAACGATTGTTCCTCCGCAAATTTATAAATAAACTAAAATGAAATGAATGCATGTAGTTATACCTTTTTTAACTTTAAATACATATGTATGTATGCATGAATGCTTATAATTGTAAATGTATTGCGATTTACATACACATGTGTATATATGTAAATTATGGTGGCCCATATGCAGATGAAAACTAAATAAATTTTTAATTGTATTTAAAATAAATAATTCCTTTTAAGCATTTCTATTACCAAAATCAAATTATTTATAAAAAAGGCAAAGTATTGAGGCCAGAAACTTTTAAGTTTAATTTTCAGCGCGAACCTTAACAAGATTCACTTTGGAGCCACCCTAATGTATATACTTATAATCCCCACAAGATAAGACCAATTTCAAATACAAAACAAACAACTATACTTACACGTATTATATATATTAAGGATACAAAAGGTACAATTGAAAGTTAGGCAGAGGCTTTTTATATTCAAACTTTAGAACGGAATCTTTTGGCAAAATGTCAAAAGAGTCTGTAAGGATAAGTAATGAAAATATAAACTAATTTACCTAATTTTGAGCAGGATTATTTAAAATTAAATATTAAAAAATTGCTTTGCTGTAAATTGAAATTTTAATTTATTTCTTGGGTTTGCATTACATATTAAACTAAACTAAAATATTTCAGCAAAATAATTTTGTAAGTAGGCGTATGATTAATATAAGAATTAAATATACATATATTGATCATACTTGTTATAATATAATGAATAGATTTCTTGGAATATATTGAATATATTGATATGTTAAAAAAAGTCAATGAAATATAAAAGTAATCCACGAAAATAAAAATTCGAAAGCAAAATAACTAAACAGAAAAAAATTATAAAATTTTCTTTGTTGTATAATTTTGTTTTCTATTTTGTTAAAAAATTTTATATCAGAGAATTTTAAAAATGCTATAAAAATATTATTTTTAAATAAAATAATTCATTTTAAAATTAACTCTATATGGACACTGGTACACGTTCAGTATTGGCACAGGGAAGAAGCCTATTGAAAATGGTTAAAATCGGTCTAATATTTCACCTAGCCCCCATACAACCGTACCTCCCGATTTGAACTTTTTATGCCATAATTACGTCAAATATTCTGCTATCTCTTTAAAAATTGGCACAAATAAGTTTTATATAAGTATAAATGACGCTGGAGATTTTCATAAGGATCGCCCTATATTTGACCCTAGCCCCCATACAAACCCCCCT
>NC_060952.1:15061793-15160116 GCF_022045245.1 Lucilia cuprina
TTAATTTTGTTTATATATATTTTTTTTCTGCGAAATTAATTAAGTTACCAAGGAATGAAATTTATTTAAGAGAATTTCATTTGTTTTTGACAAGTGTTGAATGGTCATCAATATTAAAGAATGTGTACTCAATTGTCAGTTGCAGACATCAGCACTGAAACCCATTTATCCAGATTTTGATCCTTTTCATACGAATACAAAAACAATCTTCATTCTTAACAAATTAACCAACACAAGCAATTGTTTATTTTATGTGCAAGTATCTGTGTGGCTGTATTTACTGGTACTCTCTTTTCTCTAGTATTATATACATATACAAACATACGTACATAATGGATCGAATGAAGTTAATGATGTTAATGAATATTAAAAACAAATAATAATGATAATGATGTTATGTTGGCCTGTATTGTATGGCATCAATGTTTTATTCATTTGTGCATGACAAAAGGATTTTCTTTTGAATAATTGAATTCAGTGGCATAGAAATTCATGAAATGAAATTAATGGTTGCTTTTATAAATTTTACAAATATAAATTTATGAAAATAATTAAATATTTAATACATGCTGACTTTATTATAAGCGATGACTTGTTATCTGTGGTATATGATTGTAAATTTATTTAATTGTTAGTTAGATTGCTTTTTTTTAATAATTAAAACAAAACATTTACAAAACCTAATTATATGGTTGATATTGATCAACTCACTTAAGCAAAATCAAGTATTATTAAAAACACATCGAAATATTGGTCTAAGACCTACAAAAATATAAATTCTTAGTTGATTTGGTCATATCCGACACTATAGTGTCTAAACGGTACGCCTAGAGAACTGGAATTTTCACACTTTAAATAAAAATTTAGCACAAAGTTCAAAGTATAAAGAAACCATATTTAAATAAAGGTAATACTACTGCACCATTGGTCAATCTTGTTTTATTTTTTGTTACTTTATATTGCGTGACGTTTATGTATATGTAGTTTTTTCTTCTTAAATACGACCGTCGCTCAACTTGAACCCGAAACCAATGCACTTCTATTATAAGTCACTCATAAATGAAATACTCAAAAATTTTCATTACATGCCGCATAACTTCTGAATTTGAATTCCAAAGCAAAGTCTTCAGCCATCATTGTTCTGATTTAAAAGATTGTTACAAAGTTCAATGCCATATAATGGCATCAGCTGTATAATTAATAACAATTAGAATATTTAACAGCAGTTATGTACAAAGTTAATATTTAAATAAATTTGTAGGCCTATTGTAATATCAATTAAGAAAACATCTATATGTAGTCGGTCAAGCATGTTCAATCGATATGCTACTGAGTATATGACTTTTTATAACCAATGGCTTGAATTTAATGAAAAGTGTTATTGGTTTTTATGACTGTGGCTGAAAATATGCAACAAATTCTACATCGAATTCAAACGTATAATAAATTGCACACTATATGTATTAGAGTGCTCCAAAAAAACTAAGTTTCGAATTTTGACCGTCCCCCCCTAAAATTGTTCTACGGGTTATAAAAATAAGACGTGCAAAAATTTAGATCAATAGGACTACGTTAACTGGTGCCGCAACGGCTCTGAAGTTTGAAGATGCATTTACAAGGGGAAAATATGCATTTTTTCAGTTTTCACAAAAGTTTTGTCATTAAATAACTTGTTTTGTATTTTATTGTATGTGTACACAGGATTAGCGTTATAAAAAGATAACAAACACAAAAATTGGTTAAAAAATTTAAAAGTTATTAAAAGTTCCACAGGCCATTATGGTGTCTCAGAGCACTTGAATTCGAAATGTGATAAGAAAATAAACATATTTTTGAAAATATTCTAATAAAACAATTGTATTACTTAAAATACACCAGTAGTTACTTGAATATGAGTTTTTGTTCTTATAGGATGACGTAAACCTGTTCTCATATATGGTCGAAAAATGTTGATATTTTTAACGGTCGTTTCAAAATTCAAATTTTAGTTTTTTTGATACTTTGTTAAACAAATTTCAATATTTTTCAACCAATTTTAGTGTTTTTTATCTTTTTGTAACGCTAATTCTGTGTAGATTACGATTCTTTGACAAT
Source organism: Lucilia cuprina (assembly GCF_022045245.1). Classification (NCBI taxonomy): domain Eukaryota; kingdom Metazoa; phylum Arthropoda; class Insecta; order Diptera; family Calliphoridae; genus Lucilia; species Lucilia cuprina. Next base: position 15,063,888 of record NC_060952.1, read on the forward strand.
AAAATGCAAAACAAACTGTTTAATGACAAAACTTTTGTGAAAACTGAAAAAATTGCATATTTTCCCCTTGTAAATGCATCTTCAAACTTCAGAGCCGTTGCGGCACCAGTTAACGTAATCCTATTGACCTAATTTTTTGCACGACTTATTTTTATAACCCATAGAACAATTCTAGTGGGGGACGGCCTTCATACAAGCTTGGAGCCCTCTAATATGTATCTACAAATGTATCCACCAGATTAATCAATTTATGTTAAATTTACGTAATGTAGGGGATTCTAGCTTCAAGCACAATTAAGTAAACATGCTTGTTATGCTATTAAAAGTAAAAAATATTACTTCTTAATAAAGTTCAAAGTATAAAAATAGCCACATTTAAATAAGGGTAAAAGCAACGGTTAACGCAACTTCGTCAAATGCTGTGTTGTTATTTTATAATTGAACTTTTAATATTGCGTGACATTTATTGTTAATTAGTTTTTTTTTTTAATTCCGTAAATATGACCGTCGCACAACCTAGTTAGAAACTTTTTAAAAACAATTTATAAACATAAACGTTCAAAGTTCTATTTACTTCTACTATAAGTCACTCAAGAATGAAATATACAAAAATATTATGTACAAAGTTCGAAAAATTAAAGAATTTTCCAAATGACAGATCACTGTTGGATAGAAAGTTTGCAAACTAAATGTAATTATTTTGTATGTGTATTCTATATAAAGCAATGCTTGTCCGTTAAAGCTATCAGTAGTGTTTTTATCAACATTTCAAACAGTTAAATTTTAATCGACAGCGTATTACAACAACATGCGTTCATTTAGTATTCTGTTTGTAACATTAGCTTGTGCTGTGTGGGTAACCTGTGACCCTATACCAATAGCAACTTTAAACAAGGAGGAAATTAAATCGTCAATGGCAACAGCTTCATTGGACAAACCATTAGAAAGCGATGTTAAAAACTATGATGCCAACTTGTATTTAGATGAAGATTTGGAAGGAGTTGTAGGGAAAATGTCGACATCTTTGACAGATGATGAATCTACAGCTGGAAAACGTGCTGCTCGTCAGGTTGTTGTAACTGCTTCTTTTCCATATGTTTACTATCCTTATGCTTATTATCCAAGCGTTTATACAGCAGCACGTATTAATTATTATAGAGCAGCTATTTTCCCCTTCTTAGGCATTTGATTTAAAAATTATATTTTTTGGAAAAAAAATGTTTAAATAAAGTGAAAAAAACCAAAACGTAAAATAAAGTTCATTTTATAGTTTATTCGTTGTGAATAAAGAAAAATGTTACAAGAAGGAATTAAATATTAAAGAAATAGTTTACACTACATAGGCTAATTTATTTACAGAGAATTGTATAAAAATATTTTTATGCTATGAATTTTTTAAAAATAAATAAATATATATATGGTATTATTTAAATTAAATTGTTATAAATACTAAGTTAATTACTATTTGAATAAGGATCCAATTTAAACAGAAATTTCATTCATTTTTCAAATGTATATAACTTTGTCCCAAGATTAAAAAAAAATATAAGAATCTCAGATAGAAATTGGATTATTTAAAATAGATATATTTCGTTTTAGCACTTAAAAATATCAATCATTTAAATTCATATGATACAAACAAATTTATATTATAGAACTGTGTTTTAAGTTTTCTTTTTTTTAATTTTCGTTTGCAGCATAACATATGTTCGAACTTGATCGCAAAAGTGTTTGACATTTTCATTCCCTTTCTATACATATTTTAATTAATTTCTTTGATTTTCTACAAAACTGGCATAACTGCGAATAAGGATTTTTGAATAAACCCCTACTAAATATGTATATAAATCGCGATAACGGGCAATCCTCAAAATCCGTTTGCTGAATTGATGTAATATTGGACCAATTTCAAACACATTCAACAGCCTTTGTTTTTCGGTAAACTAAAATATGCATGAGAATAATTAAAAACTGTTTTTGAAAATTTTCTTGAGTTATATCAGTCTTTTTGCTAATGTACCATTCATACTTACATTCACGTATAACATACTATCAATGTACTTATATATACATACTTTCATTTTTTATAAATTTTTAAGTACAGATGCCTCGGTAATCAATATGACAAATGGGTTTAAAACGTTTTCTGTCGCATAAGAAATCTTTGACTAAGTTTGCGAAAAAATACAGTTATTAAAAACACATGATACCTTGAGCATGTGGATATTTTATGCGAGAAATATTTGCCTGAAAAGTGTATTGGGGAAAGAGTTAAGTGGGTTAGATAATAAATTAACAATAATATAATTTCAAAAAGTCTGCTTCAATTGTGTTAAATTAAATAACATACATATATATATTTTAAATGATACACATAAACATTTAATTTCCAACGATATGTTTTTGCGACATAATTTCTTTTTTCAGCAAAATATTACATTCATCGTCATAATAAAGACGATATTTTTTCCTTAAATATGTATCAACAAAATATGTTGAATCAACAATAATACTGCAATAAAGTTTATGTTTCCTTACCTTAAATGTAAGTATGTATGCAATACAATAAAACAGATATTGAAATTTTTACAGTTTAACTGGCTGAATTGACTGTGTGCCAGCCACATATTAACAGTTAAAATAAATATTTAAATTTAAATAAAAACAAGTAAAAGTATAATCGTATATGGTTTACCTTACGATACCCTATACCAGATGCAAGAATATTTTCAAGTGTATTTAATTTTTTCTTTGCTAAACATTACTTCCAATTTTAAATATTTACCCCCATATTCATAAACAAATTTTTATTTTATAAACGATTTATAAATCAAATTTCGTATGGAAATTTTGTTTTATAAACTTTTTATAAAATAAAGTGCTGTTTATGAATAAGGGGGTTAATGTTTAATTTTGTAAAACAGAATAGGGTCAAAACAATATACAACTTGTTTTTGCAAAACTTCGTACTTTCTTTAAAAACAAACATATATTTCAAAAATTTAGACCAGTTCATTCCTATCAAAATGTATATTGACAAACAAACAAAAAAAAAAAAACAAGAATTTATAATCTGGCCTGGCGAGCATATGTTACCCTACACCAGTGAATAGTATGTAAAAATTTGTTTCATTTTTAACAATAAATTTAATTTGTTTTCTGTTCTAAATTCTACTTGTGTTTGATGATTTCAAATCATTATATTGAAAATTGCGACCTGTAGTTTGACGGACGGACATAGTTAAATCGATCCGAAAATTATTCTGATCAGCACAAACCCATTATAACCTCGAAGTATATACATTGAACTCATATTTGTGTATATTACAAACATCAGTCCAAAATAATGATACTGTCCCTACTATAATAGTGTAACGAAACATATGTTTTCTTGCAATTAATCAACTTGTGCGGTTATCAAAACTGAAGACAGTAGCAAATTGTAATGTACAATTTACACATGTTGTAAATGCACATTTAAGTTTAAATAAATTTAAATGAAAATTTAATTACAAATAACACGCGATTCGCATTAAAGCGCCAACTATAAGAAATAACTTTTGTATTGTAATTTTTTATCGCTCTCTTTTTTTATTTTTTGCATTCCTTTGAAAACCACCATCATCACAACCAACCCACCAAACCGTTCAACCAAACGATTCATCAGTGATGCTTTGTTATATTTTGAGGGGACCCATATACATTCAAACACACTCCACATATATTAGTGAGTCCTTAGAAATTTATATTTTTTCTTCTGTGAGTGAGTGTGTTTAGTTGTATTAAAAATGCGAGAAAATTATTTCAAGCATAGTAATTTAAATACACGAATGCTTTGAATTATTCTATGGTAAAACAATAAAAAAACGAAATTGAAATAATAAAATAAAATAAAAATGTTTGAATATCTAAAGGTATTTGTAAAATGAAAATTTACTGCTTTGTATGCAGAGTTCAACATCACGATTACAGTGCGGTTTTACATACCTATAGATATACCTACTATACATAGTAGTTATATGTATAAATACTGTCAGACATATACATTTTAATTTTGTGATGCCAGCTTATATTTTTTGTAGTTATATATATTATTTCTATGTACAGTAAAATATGTAGTATGCAACTGCTGAAGGACTTATTAAAGTATTAAACCTAAAGTCTTAAGTAGTAGTAGTAGTTCAAACCGGTGGCCGTTTCAGGTACTAAGAAGCGCAGCGAAAGAGTCTTACGAAGAATCAGAAATAACATTCTATTTCATCAATAAAGGTAGTTTTTTAATTTCTACAGTTGACTACAGGGTCACATTTTGCAAAATTTATGTAAAAGTAGGAAAAGTGAATAAAAAATATATTGGACCAACGATAGATTAATATTATACTGTCCAAAAGAATAATGTAAATCAATTTCAGATTCTATTAAAAGATTTCTGTCCATCTTTCATCTTTAACGTATGATATTTTTAATAAATTACCAGCAAATTAAATATTAAATAGAGTATCTCTTATATGAAAAAATATATTTTATTAAAGTTTTGGTTGAAAGCTGGCAGAATGGACTTCATTTGTCTAAAGCTGTTATTTATAAGAGGAATTTTAAATTTTACGATCCGAAATTTTTTCATCCGAGATGAAAAAATTATGGGCCTTTGTTTGATTAAAATATTAAACTAGGAGCTATGAATACAATTGGAAGATTATTGATTATCTGAACGAAAACTAAATCCATTTAAATTAGTTCTTGACTTGAATCATATACAGAAAATATTGTATAATGATTAGCAATTCAAATATTTTTGAGATTTTCAATGATAAAAAGTGATTAAAATTTTTACTCTTAGAACATATATTTAGTAATTTAATGCATATTTAATATGCTTAAAACACCTTTTTATAGCATATTTTTTGTTTCCCTGGTTATAAACAATTAAATCTTCAAAAATTTCTTAGTGGCAACTCTACAACAATTACTGTGAAAATGTATGCTGAACATAAATATTTTTTTTCTGTTGAACGGAAAAACGTTAAACACCTACAAAAAACACTACAACGACTAGAAATAGTAACCATACAATTAAATTGTTCCAGTTTATGGCCACTCTAAAAAAATAATGTTCTTGAGCCACTGCAGACTAGGTGTGTAAGCGTGTACCTATTTAGCTGTTGAAATTCTTGTAATGAGTAGGCTGGATGGCACTTCAACAAATGTTGTATTTTTCATTCCATTAAATGGTCAGGAAAAAAAGAAAACAATACAAAAAATTACATAAATTAAAATATTTCACATTGTAATTTTAAATAAAGAAATTCTTTAGCTTAAATAAAAACATTTTTCATTTCAAACCCAGAAAAAAATTATAGAAATTACGAACATAACATATAAAATCCTTACATTAAATGCTGATACGTGTATGTATTTGATATTATTTATAATACATAAATATATAGTTACACAACTAATGTGTATATATGTACATTGTACATATATACATAAAAGATAAATAAAACATTCCCTATAACGTATAAAGCGTTAAGTGGTTAAAACTCATTGATATCTTTACTTGTACGGCGGTAAAGTTTTAATTGAAAAATATAAGTACTGGAAGTAGTTCAAGAGCACTACTTGGAAAAAATATTAAAAGTATATAAATTAAAATGTAACATTTAAAAACTTTTCATTACAAAATGTTTTATAAAATGTTATTCAAATGTCTCCCATTAAATCAGGGGATAAATAAATACCTAAGTATTTGATCCTGTGAAAAAAATAAAAATATTTATTAAGTATTGTTGTACACCATAGATAAGGTAATAAACTGGTTCTAAAGCATCTAATCGGTCCAATTTAATCATAATATTAGCATTAAGACCGCATAGAAAAGATTATAGTTGGAAATTACTACTGGTGATTTTAGTACTTGTTATATATATATATATATATATATATATATATATATATATATATATATTATATATATAATATATAATTATATATATATATATATATATATATATATATATATAAATATATATATATATATATATATATATATATATATATATATATATATATATATATATATTATATATATAATATATATATATATATATATATATATATATATTATATATATATATATATATATATATATATATATATATATATATTATATATATATATATATATATATATATATATATATATTATTATATTGCATGTATATAAATATTATTTGTTCCTCTTTGTTTTATTAATAAAAAAAACTGCCAAGTATTTTGAAAATAGAAATATTAAGAATTCCGGCTTTTTTCTCGCTCTTACAGAAAATACAAAATGTTTCTGTTCTTGTCTTATTGTTTTGTTTTTTCATCACATTTTCTGTTTAATTGCTAAAACGTGCCATAAGCAAATATTTAACTCAAACAGAAAGTCACTGAAAGAGATCTTATGTGTCAGGTTGTTTTTAATGAGAAGTGCAATAAATGATACATAAATATACACACACTCATTTAGACATAGATACTTATATTTTACACATTCATTCATATGTATGTTCTTACTAATAAAGTAACAAAAAAGTCACGTTTCTTACAAGCAAAAAAAAAAATCTTATAAATTATTTCCTTTGAACGAAGCCATGCAAACATAAATGAATGTATGCCCAGCAAAATCAGGGTAATGACTTATACTTACGCAACAACTTACTTTTCATTTGCTACTACATACAGTCTGTATTGCTTAGAATGAATCTAGTGACGACTTATTCATAATATATTATTTAAGAACTTACCCCGACATATTGTTTTCGAACATTGTTTTAACACAAAATATATTTTTTTTCGTATTCAGTTTTTAATTTATTCCCTATTTGCAAACGAGCGTAGTAAATACTTGCTTCAATGTAAGTTTAGGCTGGGTGTATACAAGTAATTAAAAATATTATAAAAATCAAAAAAGTTTTAATGCAAGTTTCTATAAAAGTAAAGAAAATTAATACGTTAATGTAATTTTAATTAATAAACGATATTATAGATCTTTAAAACATTTGGGTTATGTATATTTTATTGAATTACTAGCTAAAACCAGTGTGTTTCGCTAGCCTAAAGACAATATAAATAGAAATACTTTACGACTTCTCGTACTTTCCTTGCAAAATCCCTTCCCCACTCCTCATTTAGTGCATTATATATCTTTAAAACACCGTGTGACACTCAAAATTAGACACGAACATGAATTAGGCACGAACTGGACAAAAGTCTGAAACCAGAGATAAAATTAAACGAAACTTAGTTTACATTTTTTTATTCACTAATTCCTTGTAAAGAACTTCAAAATTTATAAAAAAAATTATAAATACTTCTGCTTACCTTACTATATAGTAATAATATAAAATACTTCCCCGAATTTGTTGACAAACATTTTTTGTACATTTTTTAACACAAGACCCTGAAATCAAAAATCAAAAAACCAGGTTTTCCATTCAATTTATATTTTTAGATGTATATCAGCCAGTTCATGTCTAACGATTTTTCTTTTTTTTCAGTGAAATATTCACAACGTACAGTTTTTTATAAAAGGGAATATATTTCCTAAAGTTATATTATATATATTCACTTGTTATGATATTTTGACAATTTGATTCAAAACTGAAACCTTGTACTAAAGATACATGATTCTAACTTTAAAGGTTTGGTATGGGTGATGATGAATCAATAATTATATAAATAATTGCAAATTTTTTGCAATTAACAATTATATTTTGGCAGCTATTATTAATTATTAAAACAACTTAAGAAAAGAATAAGAATATTTTTTTTTCAAAATAATTAAAAATATTTATGTGGAACAAATTTCTGGACTGCAAAACGACTTTAATTTCAATTTAAGGGGCACATAAATTTCAAAAAGTTTTGAAAGGCACTAAACCAAATGCCAAGCTATTCTTTAAAGATTTTTCTGTATGAGTTCAAAATTGCTACAATTTTGACACACATTTCGATTAAAAGTGAAAATAATCCTCTCCAATCCGCTAAAAATCGTATTGTAGACCAAAAATATTCTACAAAAGTTTTAAAATTATTTTTGACGTAATCAGATCAAAATTACGGAACTAATAAATCGATTTCGAAAAAATCGAAAATATTTTATTTTTCAATAACTAGACTCAGGTAAGGATTTTCAATCGTTGGCGGGGAATTGAGGATCATTCCGAAAAAATATTTTTTATTTTCTCATGTTTAGTACATTATCGATTGAGTGGTATTCCTACATGAAATTCTAAAAAACTATTCTTTGGGACACTCTAATGTACATAAGGGAGCTCCGTTTATAAACATTAGGTTAATTCAATTATGGAGATGTGTCCCTTTCGAATTAACAAAATATTAATATTTATAAACAATATATTTTTGTTCAATTTTTTTACGTATTAGTCCTCTAATAGTAACAATTAAGAGATATTCTAAAATGTGATTCCTAAAAAAACTATTCTTTGGGACATTCTTATATACATAAATATGTATTTTATATAATTTGAACAAAATATAAATAAATTAAAATAGAGCAACATTGAGGGTTATATGGCCAGGGGCTATATTATATATGGTTATATATTTATATGAGAATATGTCAAAAACAACAATTAAATCAATAAATATATTTTAACCTTTTAGACATATCAAATTACTCTGCCCATGTTCAATTATCGTATAGTTACAACAACAACTAAAGAAAAACTCTGTATAAAAAAATAATAGCGATAAATAAATTTTATTTTACTTTTTTGGATTTTGCGATTTTTTAAAAGACAAAACAGGTACGCCTACTTTTTGTATCGATTATTATTTAAATGCTTAAGCGAATCGATATGTTTCCACCTTTTGACCATGCATTATGGCTGCTGTTGTAAGACTTTCATAGTACGTGTATAACTAAGTGCAACTGTTGAAAGGCAGATGTACAAAACTTGTAAGTTAAACTTATATAATTTAAGATTGCAAAATAGTGTGTTGTTATTTTAAACCTAAGAAAGAAACAGTTGCTCTTGTAAATGCCAGGCCGTAAGGCGCCATCTATATGTTATAAAGAAAATCCCATTTACACTGTTGCAAAAACAAATGTTTTCATAGACATCACATGATATAAGATACCCTACACTGTGAGAGGTAAATACACGTAGTACAGACACTTTATAAAATGATTTACAATATTAAAAACACTTATGAATTGAAATAATGTCTTGTGCCCGTGTTTAATGCGATTCTATAAATTTTTTATGTTGTGCGATGTACTATGTTCTTCTGTCTACAGAGTTGTAGACTTGATTGTATTCTCCTTACCTTAAAAAGTTTATTCCTTTGGTATTGGACAATTGCGCATGTTCGACTCTCTTATTAAATGCAATATATTTAACATGAATTGTTGCCTTGTGGTTAATCCATAAATCAATTGTATACTTTCAACGTACATACATATGTTTGTAGGTTCAAGTACCAACAATATGTTTTGTTGGCAAATGAGTGGGAGTTGCTTTTCTGCTATCATCAACTACGGCAAATCTCACGGCAGGTATTATTGATAGAAAGAAAAATAGAACTGAAAAGGAAAGAGGAAATGCTAAAGTGATTATTTGTTGATTTGTGGTGTTGTTAAGATTTATAGACATTTTATACAAAGAATCCCTTGGGTTATAACGACTTTTGTATATTTGTTATAAAAATAAAGAATCATAACAGTTAAACTTTATTTCAAAGGTATTTCTGAGTGCGCTATACTTGTTTTATTTTTTTTTAGTAAAAAAATGGGTTAGTTTTTTATGTATTAAATTAAACAATTTAAGTGCAAAAATCAGTTTGATAAGAAGATATATGATAACTAAAAGTCTAAGTGCAACTTTTTACCTATTGGTCCTAGTATAAATTATCTAAAGAGCTAAATAAAATAAAAGATTTCATAAATTTACATAATGTATAATAAATTTATAAGAATATTATTAATCTTAATATTAAGTTTACACATTTCATCTTAAAACTGTTAAGTCCTTTTCAACATACCTTTTTTCACACTTTTTTACTCTATGTTAAAGTTTCATTAAACAAATGTTAATTTTACTTTTGTAAAATTTATCCAAGAATATGAAAAACTGTTTCAAAAATTTGAATATTTTCATTTTTACAAAAATTTATAAACTTTACTATTTTAATAACGTTTAAAATTAGATTTGTTATTCAAATATGCACTTAACACAAAAGTATTTTTCGACTACCTTTGCAAAATGTAAGTTATAAGTGATTATACAACAAACCCTTTTATGAACAAAACTTTCTTTCAAGAACACTTCCCAAAGTTTCATTTTTGTCTTCAGTAAAGTTTTTGTAAAGTAAAAATACCTTAATACTTTTTGTTTTAGAATTTTACAATCTCTAAATAATATTTATTGGCAAAATATTGCCCATATTATATTTAAATTTTCTAACATGAAATGGTGAGGGAATGGTAACAATAACTGGAAAGGGGTAGTAAGAGGAATGTTTTTGGCAACATTATTAATTTTTCGAAAGGCCTTAAGGAAGAAGATTTTAATGCTATTCATTTATGTATGTATATAAAAAGGTTAAAACAAATTTTTCGAAATTGAAATTACAAAATTGATATAAATAATTACACAATTCAAAAAGAATTTGTTAGGATTTGCATATAATATAATAAAATTTAGCAATATATTTATTCTAAAAGAAATATTTCTTTTAAAATAATTTTCACTTTCACATTGGGCCTTTCATTATTTAGCATCAAATACATTTTACTCTCTCAAAAAATCAACAAATTTACAACATTTCAAACACTTCTAAAGCTACTTTTAATGTCATGTTACTATAACTATGTTGGCAGCAGATGTTAAACAAAAATTTCCGGTTGAGGGATGACAACTACCAGCAAAATTACAACAATATATTTTTTTAGCTTTTTTCTCTTTTCGAACAATAAAAATCAATTTAACTTTTCAATTACTTGCTTTTTAGATACAGATATTTGTTTTTTTTTTGTTTCTTGTTCACTTTACTTGAAAAAAGTGTAAACTTTGCGTAATATAACATAATATTATTTAAGTAATGAGTATGATATTGTCAAACAAAAGTTTCAGACAGTTTGAAATGATATCTTAAAACTAAAATATTATTAGATAAACTTTTTTGTTGTAAGCAATTATTGTTGATATACTATGTAAGTAATTGTTTATAAGTAATATTTTTATGAACATAATTAAATAAATATTGTATAGGCTGTAGTTAGGAAAGTCAATGGAAAAGTATTGTTTTGATGTTGTGATTCAAACTTTAGGAAGAAATGAAAGGAAATTCTTGGTTAACATTTTTTTGAAAATAAATAAATAAAAGATTTGAACGCTGAGTTACATACATACCTGAAAACAACAAGCTCTTATATCTAAATACTTGCATATTAACTTTCATTAATCCGATATAACCTATATTATTTTTGAAAAATATTGTTATAGATGATTTGTGAAGTTACTTGAAGTTAGTAATTTATACTATCTTATATAATTTGAGCAATTTTAAAAATTAATCACACAGTAATGTATAACACAAGAATATTACTAATGATCACCAGCATTCCATTTTATTTCTCATTCTAAATTTATTTTAATCCTTGCATTGCAATGAAATTAAATACCGAGCTTAAATATATTTTAAGCTGGTAAACTTTCTTCCTGTTTGCAACATAATGCCACCAAGTGTAAAATTTATTTTAAATAAATTAATACTGCACGCGGAATTTAATAGATGAAAATATATTTGTTTCTTTAATTGTCTATTTGCATAGCAGCTTAAATAAATAACAGCTTCTTCTCTTTTTGTTTTTATTGTGGCTAAGTCTTTCATTTAAATGCAGATTTTCTTTTATATTTGTTTTCATTGCGGTTTTTATACAAACAAATACATACCCGTAGATACACAGATATTTTTAAGTAAATAAAATATACTGCAATACCAACCAAATACAAGGAAGACAAAGCGAAAAACAAAGCTGTAGAATAAACATTAGTCGCTACCATTAATCTCCAACGTAAGCTGTGTTCATTTATCTTCATAAGTCTTCTTTGTGTCTATTAAAAACATACAGTTAAATAATCATTTATTTTTTAAAGGGCTTAAATAATGTCAAGGTTATGTGTGTGTTTCTGTAGGAATAATGCATTAACATGTATTACATACATAACATTTGCCGAAAAACATTTAGGAGGATATATTTCAAACATGGATCTGCTTTAAACAAAAAAAATCAATTTTTAATTTAATACACATTTTAATGTGAAAATTAAAGTTGTTTAAGAAATAAAATTGTATTTAATAGAAAAAAATTGTTTTCATTAAAACAACATACATATAATTTTAAACAATAACACATATTTATATTCCTAACCATTTTTATGTTAATTTAAAATGTTTCATTTCAGGTGTTGTGCAATTTTATAGCTAACATATAACCCATGGGTATATTAACTGAATTATTTGTGGCCTTTTATCATATACTAATTTCGTTATTATGTATAATTATTTATGTAGACAATATTTTATTATTTATGGCAATGTCTTGAGAGACAAGGAGAAAAATGTCTGAGCGTATGCACACAGTAATTGTACCTGAAAGATATTTAATCATTTTTACACTTTAGTGTCTGATGTGTTGAATAAAATGTTAGACAAGATTGGAATACAAATAAGTAAATCAGTGCGGATTAAGTACATGTATGTAATATTAATTCATTAAATTGCTTTGATATTTTGCATAATATTTTATTAATTTTTAGAGTAATTTTTTTCTAAAAAAATAAGGTTTAAAATAAAAATCAATAAAATATACATATGTATATTTTCCCCCAACCGTTGATTAAAAGAGAAAATCTGTGTTCCTTTATTTATTGGTAAATAGCTTGTGTAGATTATGATGTGTGCGTGTGTGAAATTGTGATCCGATTTCAGACATTTTCAATAGACTTAATCCTCAAGAGAAGGTATGGACACATAAACGGACATAAAGACCGAACGACAGGCGGATAGATATAACTTAATATACTAAGAAAGTAGTTCTGAGCCCATTGTTAAAATATATGGTGGATGGTGGATATAACATATCGATTAATTGACCATAAAACATTTTTCTGTTATGCAGTAGGACTCTGATTATCAGTAATTCGATAGTTCGCAACTTCAATTTTCCTTGATGGAAAAATAATTATTTTTGCATCGACTTAATTTTATTTTGGATTTATTTAAATTGTTTTGTATAAAAAAAATCTATTAGAAAAACTAGCCAAAATTGGCACTCAATTAACCGGAAAATCGATTATACAGAATGATTCCGGTTCCGACCATTACGCAAAAATCGAGGCTTCACTGTATTTTGATTAGATAGACCGATAATAGTGAAATTTTATTTAGAGACATTGGGTTTTATAAAACATATATGTTTTTAAACTTCATTACTGCGTTCAAAATTATGTTCATATAAAGTCTAATATTTGCCATACATTATGAATAACGAGTACTAAAAATTAGATATTTAGAAACTTTACTCATTACAAAACCATTTTAAATTAATTTAAATTTATTCGGTAAATCAATTCGTTAAATATAACCAATTCATCATTTGTTTAGTAACAAATTAAAATATCCCTCGATATTTATGAATAGTTAACTCAAAATACATTGAAAAATTAAATCCCTATTATCATAATTAAAATTTAAATTTTGTTTTCAATTCTCAGCCACAGTTATCTATAATTTTATTTAAAACCTCAAAGAAAAAGCATAAAGAAAAGTATCAGTTTATGCTATTTATTTATTACTTTAATAAATATAGCGAATAAACAAATAATATCTTCTTCCTTAGAGAATACTTACAATGCGTACTTTAAGAATAAATTCACACGTAAACACACTAAAGGCAACAACAACCCTAACAGACACATAACATACCAGTGTTTACACAAAACACCTTCCCACACAAAAACCTACATTCCTACATATAAATATATTTATTTATATATACTATATATGTATGTATGTAGAGTTGTCGTGGTCTGGTTTTAAACGCGTTTGAAACGAACTTCAATGAATAACAGAAAACGACCAAATGAAATATAAATTTTTCCCCTGATGACAACTACAACATGAACTTTAGCTTGTGTACCCTTGTTGAAAGTTTTTCAGCGTTTTAAATGAAAAATAACAATAACAAAAACATAAACAACAATATCAACCAAACAACAGTACCCTATCCCAATATCGAGAACAACAGCAACGATATCCATACATATATAATAGTATTTAGTTAACCACAATTATACCACTAACACAACACACAGTCACGATGTTGTCCTTGCGCTTTTGGGCTAGCAAGTAGGTTGCCTGTATGTAGGCCTGTCTTAATGACAGACTCAATGTCTGTCTGACTATCAGTCCGTGTGTTATGTTGCTAAAGGAAACTTGAAATGAATAAAACTCCTTACGTATGCTTTTGATAACGGTTTTAGCTTGTTGTACATCCGTATCCGGTTGTTACTTATTGTTTATACTTTATACACTTATTTATGTGTATATGTAAGTATGTAAGTTTTTACTTTTTTAAGTTCTTAAGTATATCGTATTTTTAAAGTGCTGGATAAATCTTCATGAAATTAAGTTTACCTGCTTTATTGTTATCAATTAATTATTAGTTGTCTCTCGAATATGGGGGATATACATAATTTTAAAGAACGAATAATAAATATATGTTATATTGTCTGATTTAGCTAAATTTTAAACAAATATTTTAGACATATATTTTGAAAAATAAAATATTTCCAAAAAATGATTTTCAATAATTGCTATATAATATGTAAGCGGATTTTATCACTCCAAAATTTTATGAAGAAATTATTTTAATCTTATGAATTTTTGTCTTACGATAAAAAACAAAACCGTAATTTATTTCAGCTTCACTGTATCCGCTGTGTAGTATGAGTTTATATTGAGTTAGTTTCTATATGTAGGTACGTATGTATATGGACATTTTTCACACATTTGATGTATGTTAGCATGGTTATGTATTTATTTACAGTGTCCTTTCTTAATACACAGAACTTTACAAGTACTTTATAAAATATAAAAACAAACACTAGGAAAGCATGGCGTTTCTTGTTATTTTAAAGAAGTGCTTACATACATACGTACACATTTTCGGTATAAATATATATGTACTTCATTTTATCTTATTTTGCTCGAAATTATAAAAGATGCGATACAGTACTAAATTATGTTGGCATGGAATTTTATCGTTTCTTGATAATTTCTACAATTTATTGACTTTTATTTTCTTCATTTTATTTTTCTAAGCGTTTGGTTTTGTAACAAGCAAACATCATTGTTATATAGGTTTTCTTAGATTATTGCCAGTAAAGGACATTACAAATTTTTATTAACAGCACTTTAACCTTAAAGGAAGAGAGATATATATTGTTTGCAGTAGAAAAACATATTTTTATACGTATTATATGTTGCCATAAATGTTATGATTTATTTAAGTTTAACAAGATAAACATTATTTTTTTAAAAAGTATACGGAAAATTATTAACTGTTTTCTTATCAACTAAAAAAAATAAAAAAAAAAAAATTTGAAAAAGTTATTGAAGTGTTATGAAAAAAATTGTAGTTGATAAAAATGCTTCATTGAGGCTAAAAACTAATTTATTAATAAAATATTGAAGCATGTATGTATTGCATTTTGAGTAAATGAATATTATTAAAAATTAAAGATTTTTAAAATACGATGGTTTAAATGCAATTTATATTTACGCATGATTTCAACATAATTTTCTGCACAGTACACAGTTGACCAAGTATTTTACAAGAAAATTTGCAAGATTTGGCTCCTGGCACGCCCATTTTTTAACCGCATGCGTAAAATGAATGCTCCCCTATAAATTATGGATAAAAATCTTTTAAACTAACAAAATATTAATTTAAAAAAAAAATTTTTTTGTTAAATTTTTAAACCGTAAGCGTATTTTTATTGAAAACAATATTTGGAATATAAAAAATGTATAATATACAAAAATTATTACTCGTATATATAATGTTATATTATTATTTAGTATTATGAAATTAATTGTTTATTAGTGGTTTTAGATTTGTTTCACCGGTAAGCATATAGTAGAAATAGTAACAACACAAACAATATTATGTGTATAATCAAACGTCAGCATAAAATTCCAATTCTTATCGCAAGAACATTTCTCAACACTTTTGTACCAGTTTTATTTACGCTATGTTTATATAAAGCTACACTGATAAAATATTAAACAATTTTTTAAGAAAATTTAATAAAATTAGGAGCTTACTGAAAATTATCGCTAATTAGCGATATTAATAGACGAACTAGAAATTGAAAGGAAGAATTAACTACGTGATATTACGGATCACATTAATATTTTTACAATGTACATATTGCACTGAAAAACATTTATTTTGTGTTGTTGTGCTTATGGGTTTTTTTTCCTCAGACCCGTTTTTTATTTGAATTCATATAACAAGTTGCATAAAAGTGCAGTTAGTTGAAAATAATCGCAGTTTGAGTAGTTGTAGTAAAGGTTGAAATAAACTTTTTATTACATTTTTTCTTCTTCTTATATTTTTATGTTGGCTAAAATAACCATTTTTGTATTTGTTTATTTAAAAATTGTAACATTATTAGAAAAAAATACAAATGTATATATGTTACTTTTTTTTTAAATTCAACTGGTATAGTTGAATGAAAAACTTTATTATTCGGAGAAATTCAAATAAAATGTCGGAATTGTTTAGAGTTTTAATAATGTTTCAAAATTCATCAAAACTATACAGTAGCTCCAACAGAAGTCGCATTTTCCTAAAACGTATTTATTATTATTATTTTTTTCATATAAAAAATGCACTCTGTTCCCTTTCTCCAACATGTATCGCTATGTATGTAGCACAGTCGATTTTTTTAATATTCCTGTTGTTTTCTTAGTTGTTTGGTACTTCCGCTCGATTTACCTTTAAGCCAAGTAATTTAATGTTGCCCTGAATTTGTGCATGTTGGAGTAGCAGTAGACGTCGTAGTTCACGTAGTTGTAACCGTTGTAGTATTAAAGAAAAACAAACTTTTATTTATAATTTTTATACCCTACTCTATAAATGAAGATATTTGCAAGCACATAAGAAAAACTATATCTTGATATGTACCAAGTAAAATTTACAAGTTCCTTTAAACATTTGCTAAACTAAAATCTATGATTACAAGCTTACAAAAAATTGCTTATACATTTCACCCTAAATAGGGCATTTTATGTAGTCGTTCTTATCTTACCAAACTTTCTCTTATTCATTTTGTAGCATTTTTGTTAAAGAAAAACTATGGCAAAATGTGAATAAGACTGAAAAACAAACAAATAACGAATGAAATGCTTTTATTTAGTTTTTCATAATTTCGGATTTATTTGTAATTCAGCGAATTCTTATCAAAATAAAATTTTTTGGTTCGCTTTTATTTTTATAGCGCTAAAGTTAATTTTTTATTTATTTTTTGATTTTATGTGTTTAAACAGAGACTTGTATGGTTCTTGGCTTTTCAGGTAAAATCTCCATTACAATTTGCAATGTAAATATTTATTTACAAACCAAAAAATAAACGAAAATATGGAATAAGATAGAACATCATACATTCAGCGTTAATTGTAAAAATGTGAAAACAACAAAGAACTAACTAAATAAATAAAATATATATACTTATAAATAAAATTACTTTTTAAGTAAAATCAAATAGGTATCTGAAAAAGTAATTTATTTCAAGTTGCTTTTAGAGGTATGAACTTTTAATAAGAACTATCTTAAATATTACAGCATTGGAATTCACATTTGCTCTCATTTACTACAGGAAAAAAATAGTTTCGACAAAAACAATTTGAGTGTTTAATGACATTTAACTATTTTTTAAATGATTTATAAAAACCCTAATTTTGAATTATGTATGTAGATTATGGTAACCCAATTCATATGGAGAAATTAAAGTTTGGTTCGTTTTAAGTTGTTTTTCCTTGTTTCAATATTTGGTGACCTGGATGGTTGTAAGAATAAAAGTGTAATTTTTTAAGTTTATTTTACTGTTACTAAATGCATGATTTTGTTTACAAAATGCTGAATTTCGTAAGATTCCCTCATATTTTTAGATGCCTTTTTTGAGATATCCTTGACTAAAGAAAAATCTATAGCGATGAAATTATACATAAACATGTTTTATAAGAACCTTAATATATTTGTAAAATTTTATAAGTAAAATTTTATTTGTAAAATTTTATATAATTGATCCTAGCCCCCATATGTGTAAGTTCTTCTTCAGAAAATTACTTTAACACTCAGAACTACCTTAAAAGTACGAACACAGCGATGACATTTGACGTATTTATGTTTAATACAAGCCAAAATCTCTCGCCACATTTTAAGATGTTCACAATTGATCCTTACCCTATTTAAAAAATTACTACTTATATTACTTTAACATCATAAACTAAATTTATAGTAACAAAAATCTCACTAAAAGCCCTATTCCGATATCTTATGTCTATATTAATTTCCAATAGTAAAATTCTGCATAAATTAAATAAATGAGAATACCTTCCAAAATTTACTTTAATTTTACATCACAAAATTTAATGGTGGGTATAGATGTGAACAATTTTGTATAAGAAATTTTCTTTTTATTAGCAGCACTTTTCTATAATAATTTTTGCATATTTGCATTTGTCTACATTAGGGTAAAAAACGTTAGTATTGGAAATAAATTCCTATCCTTGGACAATGTTTTTGAGCTGGATCAAAAGTTAAAACTATCCTTCAGTCAGTAATTTCATTTTTGTATGTAGATAGTATATACAAGATGTGCGTTTATGTAGCCACTCGATATAAAGATAAATGGGCAAAATAAACTATATTTTTTTGTAAACCAAGAATGTACACAAAGCTTTTCTAAAACCGTTTATCTTGGTTAACATCAGTCAATCGCCAAACAATTTCCGTTTCAATTTCAAGTTTTTTTTGGCTTTACCCTAGCTTTGCTGTAAATTTTTTTGACGAACATACATTCATATAAGTATTTCAATTTTTGCTATTGTGTATTTTTTTAGTTTTTTTTACTGCTGCCTTTATGTTATCTTTATTGGTATATTGTCTACGCAACAGACACAAATATCTATGCACATATATATGTATATGCATATATACATACGTACTTATATGCTCAAATGCCAAGTATTACATGAATTGACAGTTTGTAGATGATTCTTAAAGCAATTATCGAATCCTCTTACAACAAACTAACAAATGCGTTTTGCAAAACAAGAAAGGAACTGAAACTTGACAAAAATTTCGGTTGACAAATGGTCAGGATTAATGTGACAGATACGTGTATATCTTTTATATACTCTCATTTTTCTCGTTTTTATCGTTAAAAAAAAAAAATATTCTTGTAACAAGTATTTGTTGAAGATTTAAGAACTTCATTGAAATCATGGTAATTTTTTTATTCTCTTTTATTTTATTTTTTTTCGGAAACGTTAAAACAAATGACCATAAAATTTAACATCATCTAATTCTTTTTGTGTAGTTTTCTTTAATTTAAGAGCATTGTTAAAATTAATGTGGCCCAAAACCTGCTTTGTAATATTCCATTATAGTTTATACTTAAACATTTTCATTAACAGTATTCTCAGTGCTGTTATAAAACATTAAACTTACCAGGATAAAAATGGAATGATATTTTGATTTAATTTAATCTTTTAAAAAATATTCAATTTTTCTGTATAGACATTATAATATGCTAAGTAAAGGATTATATTATTTATCAAATTTTCATGTTTACCCTGGCTAAGAACTTTTGTGTTTACGGGACTATTTTATGTATTTGCCTCAAGTATTTTTCGAGTGAATGCATATTAATTATTTGTAGAAATTTGTGGCTCAATTTATTCATATGCTCTTAACACATTCACAAATATTCTCAGAGATTTATACAGATTCGTATAGAATATACATACATATGTATGTATTTACAAGTCTGTGAACACCCTTCAGTAAGTGGTAACTGTTGTAAAAATTGCCGATTTTTTTAAATTGATCTATTAATTTCTTTTTATCTTTTTTTATAATTTGTTGATTTTTGTACAAGATTGTTTATATGGGCCTATCCTTATAAATTTGATAGGAATTTACGTCTACTTTAAAGTTATGTCGAATTCCATAGTTTTTATGGGGATTAGGGTCAAATGAGGCCCGATCGTAACGATAATCGGCAGTATTAAGTTATGAGATATTACAACATTTAACATTATTTTGTGCTCAAAAGCTCTATGATGATAAAATTGAATGGGGGTGGAGAAATAATCAACCGATTTTAACAATTTTCCATTGGCTTCGTCCTTAGGTCAAAAGAAGAGCATATTACATTTAATTGTGACCAGTAGCATGTGCACAAGGTTTACATGGAGATACAAGCACAGAAAAAATTATCGGTAGTTTATGTTTAATTAACATGTTTTTCTCTTTCTTTAATTTTTGCTTGCCTAATTATATCTTTTTTGAAAACTAAGTGCACAATTTTGATTAAATTTTTAATTGATCGAATAATTTTTTTTTGCCTAATTTTCTATTTTAGTTTTCTAAATATTTTCCTTTGAATTTTTGTGCTAGGAATATTTATAATTCTTAAATAGTCAATAAAATTTTAGGCATAAAATATTCAAGTTTCTTGACAATTTATGAAACACTTTATATGTTCAACGCATTGTAAAAGGTAGAGTATTCCTTTACTGACATTAGTTGTTCTGATTAATTCGTTGTTTGGAAAAAAAATATTTATTTTTTCATAATTTGGTAATTTATATCATCCTTTTGGTTATAGGTTCAAAAGTTGCTTGATACAATAATTTTGATAATTGAAACGTATTTTCAGTTTTTTCTGTGAGCAGACAGACGGACATAGCTAAAATGACTCAGAAAAAAATTTGAAAATTCTTAAAAAATACTCTTTAAAAAGGGGACATATTGACTAATTTAAAAACTACTGGGTATAAAATGAATCCAATAGTTTTACACTCTCATATGCCATATAAATTTTGCGCCCTGCTTGAATATTAATTTAAAACTTTATCCTTTTTATTTTCATGTAGTAAAACATTGAATATGACATTAAGTCCAGCGAATTAAACTATTGTAAAACATAATTTTATAGTTATTATGTTTTTGTTATCTGTGTAAAAGAGATTATATCATGATAAAGATACTTGTTGTTTCAAGCATTAATTTTATGAGTTATTTTTAAGTTAAAATTAACTACTTAAAAACTATAGTAAATATATTTACACAAGAGATGTGTAATGTTTTATTTAAACTAATTTAATAGTAATAATATAAGCATATATAAGAGATAAATAAGGAATTATTTCATTATATGATTTGAACTTTTGAATTTGTTTGAAAGCAAAAAGATAATATTCGTTTATGTGAAAGGTATCATGAAATTTATAGAACATTTTTTTAAGGTTTTAAATCGGTTTTTCAGATATCCCACATCGTTTACTAAGAAGTTAAATATTCATGTTTTCGGTTGTTAAATACTCCTCCGTGGAAAAAGTTTGGGCCGCCTAAATTCAGAGGTTTACTTCTGAATTATACATTACCTTATCAAGGATTAAGAAAAAAAAAATTTTAACTATTGAAACATAGTAACTAGCTAACGAAATGTAACCTAATTCTTTTTTTATAGGCCAGGTTATACACAGTTTCTATAAGATTCTTATATAATAACTCCATTATGAATAGAATTATTTTAATTAAATTGTTTATTAATAATATAATAAACAAATTAAAATCGTTTTCAGAGAAAATTGATTCGCTCGGTTTTGATTGAAAATCATTTTTTCATCAACCATTTAATTGATTTTATACGAGTATAATTATTTTAATAAATTCAAGTTGAATAATCCTTCAATATACAAATTAACTGAATAAATATTGACATTTTTGTGACGTATGTATATACACAATTGCATATAATAAAAATACATATATACATAAATATGAGCAAAATCAAAAATTTTTAATGGTTTTCAAAATTAATAGAAATAATTAACGTTTTTGAAATTTTATATGTGTAATAATTTTCTCATTCAACCACAAATTGTAGTCATTGTCAGAAACTAATTTGTGTCCATCTCTTAAAAAAATTTAATTTTGCTCATATGCAGGTATGTTTTTTTAAGGTGCATACAATTCTCATACTACTGTTTTTTATTTAAAAATTGGCTACGTTTCTCCGACCATATAGTATCCTGCTTTTAAACGATTACGAGAAAAATTATTTTGAAATTCTTTTTAGAGGATTTGATTTCATATTTTTTTGTTTTCTATCGAAATATTTGTCAAAATGTTCGTAATTTTTGGCTTATACAGAAAAATATTTTCAAAATTGTTTGGCATTTCATTTGGTATATCTCAGAAATTTAAAATAATTTTAGAATTTTATATACACATACTTCTGCGTAGTTCCAACTATATGTTGTAGTTACTGAATCATTAAAATAACATAAAATTAAATTCTTATTTTTTTTTAAAAAAAGTATATTTTGTATATTTTCAAAACATTATTTTAAACAAATTTTTATAGAGTGCTTGATGTTCAGGAGCTATCGATGTGCATACAAACAAATATGTATGTTTGTATATTTTTATTTGTTATTATTGTTATTGTTTGGGAAATGTTATTGTGGATGCCTTGTGATTGGATATTATACAGATTATTCAATTCCGGGAAACGTAACCTGATACACCACACTTGCAATCATATTAACTGTAATTAATTTGCTATTGTTTGATATTTTAATTGAATTCAATTTGCTCTTTAAACTTAATTTGCAGAGTTTTTCACAATTTCAAATACAAACCAAAATAACAACAAACATACTAACAAAAGGCAAATTTTAAAACACACACATACAAAATGAGAAATAAACCAATCTGACAAAAACAATAATAGCATAAATACTATGTTGCACCATCAGTGGTGAATAATACATTAATTTTATTTTTTTACGAAATAATTACTGCAAAAAGTGTACAAAATGTGTGAAAAAGAATGACAAACAATAAATTAAAAGTATATATGTACATGCGTGTATATATGTAATTCTACATATATAGTTCTCACATCCACCCTCTATTCAGTCCACAAGTGTTTTTCACTTGCACACAAAATGAAGATAACTACAAATATATTGCGGCATTAAAGTTTATGGGAGACAAAAGAAACTTTAAAAGAAATAAGAAAATATTATATCTGTGGAATAAAAAATATAGCACTTTTTAACGTTTAAATATAATTTGTATGAAAAAAGTTGCTTTCAATTGAGGGCAATTTCTTTATATTAATATCCTTATTTTTAAACTCTATATAATGTGAACCGTAACGAACTCGTCAATACAAATAATTTTCTAAAACTCGCTCTCTTGTTATTAAACGCAATCCATTTTCATTGATAGAAAATGTTATATGACCATATTCATATGTTAATATCTGTTTCTGGAGTGGTGTCAATATGAAAGTGTGCTATCATATGAATGAAATGAGCGTAAAAGAATATTTGTTGCTTTGTTTTTAGGTGGTTTATAATACGCACATAAAATTTGGTAAAAATTTTGATAACCCAATGAACATTTCATAGATAAATAGTCGCACAGTTTTTTTATTATTTTATTTAAAGGAATTTACGAAGTCTCTACCTTGAGATACAAAATAAATTTCTTTTCAAATTCAAATTTGACTATGCCACGGCCCAACATAAGTTCCGGTATATCGACGTCCTTCGGTGTCATTTAATGTGTATTTTACTTACAGATGCAATTAAGTCGTTTTACCTATGAACTTGTGTGCGAAAAACATAAAAAACGTTCACTGAGTTCCCAGTACAATTTATTATATTTAATGCACAGTATTGTCAAAAAATTATATAAATTTAACTACCACCCACCCCTGGATCCGCGCCAGTACTAAACATATCGACAAAAAAACACATGTATATATTATACAAACATGCGATATCTTTTACTATTTTCTCTTCGTTTGGCAGCATTTGTTTTGCCACAAACTAATAAATCCCGCATAAAAAGTTATAATAAAACCACATACATTCATATGTATGTATATCATTTGTAACTGTGTGGGTAAGAAAAAGCCCAGCAGCTTACTTTATGGACACCAAGTAAACGAGAAAGGGCATATTAAAACTTGTTTTTTTATATTTTAGATCAGGAAAAGGTTATTGGAACTACCAAAATAAATTAAATGCATAGCAAGTTCTCTCTTTGAAGAACTGCCAAAGAAGCGAAAAAGAAGTATAATTTATAATACTTCCTGTGTTTATAATTTTAACGCAGGCTTGTCATAGGAGGGATGTCCTTTTTATTTGATTTCAAATTCACTACATCTGAAGTCATTCTCAAGAAGTAATTTTTATTTACTTTTTTGAAAGTTATAAGGAAGTGAAATTGTAGTATTATGGAATACAACTAATTTGACTCAAATAATAATATCATAAATAATAAATAAAAAATAAACATTAAATTTAAAAAAATTGATTCTTTTCGCTTCCTTCGACGTCAATAAACATCACTTCCACGGAAGGTGAAAAAATCACTTAGTGCTACTTTTGAAGTGGTGATAAATGTTATTCTTTTGGAAGTACTTCGTTTTATTTTTGCTGGGTGTTTGTTATTGAAATAATACCTGATTTACAAAAAAGTCGAAGATAATTTATTGTACAGGTAATATGAAAATTAATGAAAAGTTTAATTTAAAGCAAAAATATTACAACTAAGTCTCCCTAATTTATACAAATCAACAAATTATACATTAATGTTAATTTTCTTGGTTAAGCATAAATTTACTGTTTTTAGAAAACATTAAAATATTTTAGATTTCAACAATTTATGAATTATGTCCGAATGTCTCTAAGAATCAGAAGAACTTTCATGTCCAATATTAATTAAAACTGAAAAACACAAACATAGCGATGTATTTGATTCGGATCAAATACAAACTAGGCAAAGAAAAACTAGCATATAAAAAAGAAATACAAATTAATTTTTTTTGAAATCGGTTATTTAAGCGCTAAAATCCCGAAAAACCACTTAACCTGTAATGAGTATATAATAGGCGAGTTAAGAGAAAATATCGATTTAACAGAAAACCCCTCTTTTTGGGATAATCAATTTGTAAACACTAAGGGCCAATATTTAGGTAAAGGATTAGGGATTAAATTAAATTTAATCTTGGAAAATTGTCTTTAATTATTCAATTTTGTTTGCTAATTTAAGCACCCGAAAAGTGTAAACAGCCGATGCAAAAAAAATTTACAATTTTTACTAAAATAAACATTAAAATGATTGATTTATTGATAAGTATAAATTATAGGGACTTCACAATATATATATTTTTTAATTTAATTTTCCATGAATTTTCAAATTACATTTACAATTGTCTTCTTTTTTATAAAGCATTCATTGTTTTTATAACAAACAGTGACGTTTTCTCTTGTTTTGTATGGTAACACTGCGAAGTTTAATAATGGACTAATAAACATCAAAGGGGATTAACATCAGAAACAATTTATTTTCCAGATTTACTACTGTTAATTAATTGGCATTTGATTGCCAACTCAAAACCCCGCTTCAACAAATATAAATGAAGCTCAATAATTTGTTTTCTTTTTAGAAAAAAAATTAATTTTTAAACTAGAAATATATTAGAAATTCTTAATGAGATCTTCATATTGTAGAAAACTACAGCGAAGCAATATTTAAATTAATATCTTATTTCCTTCAAATTCCTATAAAAAGGACAAAACAATGGTGAAACCAAAAACTTTTAAAAATTTAATTGCTAACGAGTTTAATAAGCTTATAAGTTTCTTTGACAAGTCCTTAATAACAACTAAAATAATGGCTTTAAGTATATGTACCTCATATTAAGTGTTTATAGACATATTTCCTTTTTATGCGGCAATAAATATTTCCTGATAATCATACCCTTAAACCCTTTATCCATTATTTGTATGAAAGTATTTGTTTCTATACATATAAATTATTTTACAAAGAAGATATATTCATATAAAAATATACATATATGTTTTCACATCACAAAAGTACACAGATATTAGAGGTGTCCCAAATATATCGATTTTGTTTGTTTGTTGCTAAATTTTTATTCCAACGGGAATCAATTTCGTTAAGTCAACATATATCACAGAACAAACAACTAATTTATTGACAATTTCTCAAGGAACATATTGAAACATTATTATAACACATTGTTGAAGAGGTAATTTTTTCTAAAAGATAAGATTTGTTTAAAATGTTAAGAAGGTTTAGTGATACAATTATTGAAAAAATTCCTAATATTTACCCAATTGGGCTTAAATATTACACTAGTTTTACTAATGAACAAATTGATACCAAAACCAAAAAAATATATATATGTTTTTGGATACCTTTAATATACATACATTACATTAGGGAATAACTAATTTTTGACAAACTGCTACTTAAAAGCCAATATTTTGTAAATAATGAAAATAATTTGTTAGGGTCATTTTGAATCAAAACATCACGCACCAACACAAATTTCTAATATAAACCAAAAGACGGGCAGACATTTGGTGGGTAAACTTTTTTATTAACCGTGGTTTCTTATATTGTTTAATGCTCTATTCGACTATGCAACTTGCAATAGTTATATCCCTAATATACATACATATACCATACGATAATGGTTAAAACTAAATGTCCTCTGGCAATTGTAATGTATACAGAAAATACAATGGAATAGTTTAAATGTAATTGACTGTAAACATTAACCGCTATATAAATGTCAATTTACACAGCATAATGGAGTAAATGTCACAATAAAAACTGTAATTTTAAAGACAAAGATTATTTGAAAATATTTCTTATGAAATTGTATTATTTGTTTTGGTTGTAATAGAAAGGATTACAAATAAAGATGGTATTTCATATCATTAAAATATTCTCAAGGCTTCATATAGTAGAACCGGTTCGAAAAGTTTAATTGACAATGACACCAGACTAGCTAAGCAGAATACCTAAAATATACATTTATTTGTTTGTCTTTAAAAATATTCGTTTATACAAGGTCAGTAAAATTATAAAGTCTTGCAGCCGTACAGATATATGAAACTAAATAAATTTGAATGTGGGTTGGTTAAAATCGACCGATGTTTCCCATTTTCAATACAAAAATTTTCTGATCGATAGATAAAATTAAAAAAAATAAATTTTGTGAACACTATATTAATGTTGTGAACAGAGATTAAGAGGATCTAGAATATACCAGCTCTAGAAGAGCGGAATCATTAACTTTTTCGATACATTTGAAAAAATATTAATTGGGAAAATAGTACTAGAAAATGGGCGAATTTTCCTCAATGTTATCATATTAATGTCTATAGATTTGTCTAGATCAAGTATATTTATTATATTATAAAATAGTAAGATGTAAACTATATAACAAAAGTATTTACTTATTTGTTCGACTGATTCACATAGTATTTTTAAAATAAA
The DNA here is from genome assembly GCF_022045245.1 of Lucilia cuprina. Classification (NCBI taxonomy): domain Eukaryota; kingdom Metazoa; phylum Arthropoda; class Insecta; order Diptera; family Calliphoridae; genus Lucilia; species Lucilia cuprina. Next base: position 15,091,596 of record NC_060952.1, read on the forward strand.
ATATATACTTACATATAATAACGAATGTGTATGTATGTTATCTATTGTTATAACAAATTTCCTAATTGCTTAATGACAATCAAAATAAATATATTAAATTGACAACTTGAAGTTGTTGTACTTTGCCATCGCCACTGTGGTATAGGAAAAAAAAAAGAGGGAAATAATTCGGTAACTTCTAAACGGTTAATCCGATTTTAATGAAATTTGGTATGCACAAAGAGGAGGTGTTGTCGAGTTTAGGTTTTGAATTTGGACCTTATAGGCCAACCAGGGGCCCGGCGGGGGGTCCTCAAATTAGGACACCTCGGCTATGTTAAATTTTTAAAACGATCCTATTTCTTCATTTGAGTTCCGATTTAAAAAAAATTTCGTATATAGAATCTCCTCATCGAGCACTATAAAAAATGTCGTCATAGCAGTAAATTATCTCTTATAGTTTAGGAGATATTCGCATTTGAAAATTAAAATTTTAAAATTTTTACCGTTCTTACTTTAGTTTTTTGATAATAGCGGGTCCAAATATTCCCGATTTTCGCCATTTCTTTTTTTATTCGCTTAACAACAAGTCTATATATCAAGCAGTGAAAGAATTATGTAAAAATCATGACTGAGTCCAAAGTTATAGGCATTTTAATTTAAAAAATTAAAAAAAGGCCATTTTTTGCCATTTTTTGGGGAAAAAAGTATCTTTTTCTTTTTAAGTTATCTAAAAAGTTTCTAAGAAGATGTATATAGAATTTATACTTTTTGAAAAGCTGACTTTACATAAAATACGATAAATGAAACAAAACCTAAAAATTTTTGATACCGAGGGGACCAGATCCATCCAAAAGAACCCTATTTTTTATATAAAATTCAATTTTGAGCAAAAATTCTCAAATCGCATAGTCGATATCAAATTATAGTGACCTGTTTTATATGACCCAATATGTTCTTAATCATTTTGTAACGGGTTTCGATAACCCCGCCCCTGGTATGGATATAATAGGCAAAAAACCAAAAAATCCCATTTTTGGGATTTTTTAAAACTTTTTTGGGAATTCCGGGATTTCTAATAAGAAAATTCGAAATTTTTATTTAATTTTGGATTTTGAGTAAAAAAATCTACCTAACTGTAAAATTTCATCAAAAAATATTCATAAATAAAATTTTTATTGCAATTTGAAAAATTTGTATCTTCGCAAAAACTGAATAAAAAACATTTTTTAATTTTTTTTTTTAAAAAGTATTCCGCGAATTTTTTAATTTTCAAAAATTATATACAGTTTTGAAAAATAGACAAAATTACCTTTCCATTGATATATAACATGCCTACCTAATGTTTTTAAGTGACAAATTAATTAGGGAAAACTCAACATCTTTTAGAGAATTTACCTAGTACTATTATTTTCATCCATACATTTGTTAGGCATGTTTTAATACCTAAATTTTTATGAATTTTTACAGCCACTTTTTACGATTAATCTTTTATTCTTTATCCCTAAAAAAATTAACAAGTATTTATTTTATATAAAAATAGTCTTTATTTATTTTTTTTTTTATAAATTAATATAATTTTGTAAAATAATCGGTATTACAGTAGTCCATATCTAAAAGATAAAGTAAATCTTTAAATTCATGAATATTTTCAAATGCTAACGTTTTGTAGTAAATCCAACGTTTCCTTATAGTAGATAAAACAGGATCAGAAGATAGAATCAGATTATTAAAAATATCTTCATTTTGAGACTGCCTAGAACACTTCCTTGAGCTAAACTGATGAATATGCTTAAAGTCTCTATTCCTCGATTCTTGGGGTTCTTCTGTAAGCTCTCCTAAAGGCAGAATATTATGTTCTATGATGACCTTTCCATGACATAATATCTTGTGAACTGTAGGTGTCATTTCTTTCCAGGGATATAATTCCAAAAGTAATTTAGAAACTTTTGTAGAATACTCTCCAAATTTTGTTGCGTTCACTTTATGCTTGCTATTTATCGCCATTAGAATAATATTGACCTTTTGCAGTAAATCCATACTAATTCCGGTTATTTCGGAAGTAGTTTCAAAATGTTTAAAAAAACGTCTAGCGGTATTACCATCGTTTGTGCTTCCATATCCTGTGAGTGGTTTATCAATATTTAATCCCATCCGCTTTTTAAATTCCTCTTGAATTCTTCGTTTCTCACTGGCTCTCATTTCCATTAACTCCTTATTGTTATTTGCACTTTTGTTTGCGAGCATGTAGGGGGGATATTCCAAATTGTAATGTTTCCTCATTTATTGATCTTTGCTTGGAAATATTCGAAAATTCTGATTTTTTATCACCACATATGTAGCAGTACCAAGTAGATGATGTTCCTGTAATGGCATTTCCAACTTTCCCATCAATCATTGTAAGTTTTAAATCATAGGACATGTTAAACGAATAATTTTCTATTTCGATTGTTATAGGTTCCAAGTTTTTAATTTCTGCTTCAATACGATTTATCAAATCTTGCGTTGTTGTTTTGGATTCCTTTATATACTCAAAGCTTATTGGCCTACAAAAAGCTTTGGATCCTGGAGTCGAATTCTTCCAAATATCATCGAAACTGGTTGATGGAGAATCGCTGTCAGCATACTTTCGAATTCTTAATGGAACTAGCGATGCCATAAATACACTTTTATACTCGGAAGATGATTCACTTGTGTTGATTTGTTTATATTCCGAGAGTGCTGATAATCCATCACATCCCCACTTACAAATGAGTTGAAGATCACAAGAATTTATTTTTTTTTAGTTGGTCTGAAGAAAAGTCAGAAGCAATCCTTAAAGCAGTATTTTCGAGTAGAGCGCCGAGTCCAATAACAGCCTTCCGATCAGTTATTTCAATAGGAGGTGGTATAATGCTTTTCTTCTTTTCATTTATTTTGTCATATGATGGTAAAACATCCACTCCTTTTTCAGATAGCGCCTTTCTTAACGTTATGTAGTTATCACGACTTAATCCCAGCTGCAACATAAGCGCAATAGCTTCTTCCTCAGTGAACGTTGTATCAGATGATGGTGTGGGTATACTCTTTACAATTCTTTTCAGTCGTCTTGGTGATGCGGTTGGAAGAATATTTGCAATTTTTATGGCATCCAAAGGCTGTTTTTCTTTTCTTAACATTGCTTTAAAAGTGTCCGAAACTTCTTCGTTAGATAAGGTTTCTAGTGAAGTTGATAACCTTTTCCTCTTAGATTTTGAGCTCAAATCCTCATACTGCTTACAGGGAGCACCAACAGTTGATACGCAAATAGCAACTTCTACACATTCATCCAGCCAATCAGAAAATTTCGATCTAAATTTAGCAATGGAATACCGAACACTCTTCAGTTTTATATCAACTGATTTTATAAAATTTTCAATTTTACATATATCAGTTTTATCCACTTTATTTTTATGTGCAGTTTCAATATATTTCAATAAGAAGTTCACTTTATCTTGAAAAGGAGCTGAAGAGTGTTCAAATAAAATGGAGCACAAATCATTTTTTTTAGTACGATCGTCATGGTTAGAAAATTACAAATAATTACAAACAGATATAAACCTGTCTTATATATTAATTACAGGTACTTAAATTAAATTATTTTTTAAAGGGTTATGATATTCTACCTAATATGTCTAACGTATCCTTATGTAATGAATTTTTCCTCAATAGGTCACTTTAATAAGCTACCTATTAAAGTGACCTATAGGGGTAAAAATCATTACAGTTTAAAAAATAATACCTGAAAATTTTTTAATATATGTAACAAATTTAAGAGTTAACGTTATGGATGAAAATAATAGTGCTAGGTAAATTTTCTAAAAGATGTTGAGTTTTCCCTAATTAATTTGTCACTTAAAAAGCATTAGGTAGGCATGTTATATATCAATGGAAAGGTAATTTTGTCTATTTTTCAAAACTGTATATAATTTTTGAAAATTAAAAAATTCGCGGAATACTTTTTTAAAAAAATTAAAAAATGTTTTTTATTCAGTTTTTGCGAAGATACAAATTTTTCAAATTGCAATAAAAATTTTATTTATGAATATTTTTTGATGAAATTTTACAGTTAGGTTAGGTTTACTCAAAATCCAAAATTAAATAAAAATTTCGAATTTTCTTATTAGAAATCCCGGAATTCCCAAAAAAGTTTTAAAAAATCCCAAAAATGGGATTTTTTGGTTTTTTGCCTATTATATCCATACCAGGGGCGGGGTTATCGAAACCCGTTACAAAATGATTAAGAACATATTGGGTCATATAAAACAGGTCACTATAATTTGATATCGACTATGCGATTTGAGAATTTTTGCTCAAAATTGAATTTTATATAAAAAATAGGGTTTTTTTGGATGGATCTGGTCCCCTCGGTATCAAAAATTTTTAGGTTTTGTTTCATTTATCGTATTTTATGTAAAGTCAGCTTTTCAAAAAGTATAAATTCTATATACATCTTCTTAGAAACTTTTTAGATAACTTAAAAAGAAAAAGATACTTTTTTCCCAAAAAAATGGCAAAAAATCGCCTTTTTTAATTTTTTTAAATTAAAATGCCTATAACTTTGGACTCAGTCATGATTTTTACATAATTCTTTCACTGCTTGATATATAAACTTGTTGTTAAGCGAATAAAAAAAGAAATGGCGAAAATCGGGAATATTTGGACCCGCTATTATCAAAAAACTAAAGTAAGAACGGTAAAAATTTTAAAATTTTAATTTTCAAATGCGAATATCTCCTAAACTATAAGAGATAATTTACTGCTATGACGACATTTTTTATAGTGCTCGATGAGGAGATTCTATATACGAAATTTTTTTTAAATCGGAACTCAAATGAAGAAATAGGATCGTTTTAAAAATTTAACATAGCCGAGGTGTCCTAATTTGAGGACCCCCCGCCGGGCCCCTGGTTGGCCTATAAGGTCCAAATTCAAAACCTAAACTCGACAACACCTCCTCTTTGTGCATACTAAATTTCATTAAAATCGGATTAACCGTTTAGAAGTTACCGAATTATTTCCCTCTTTTTTTTTTCCTATACCACTGTGCATCGTTATATGGATACGAGTATATTTCCCCATACCTGTTAGAAGGGATAAAGTCTACAAAAATTTCCGTATAACACCAAAACCACTTTATGATGGATTATTGAAAAAGTTATTAAAGTCGTTGCTTTTGCTTTGAGCTTTTTTTGTGTTGTTTTATGTGCTAATATACAATAAACAAGATGAATGTGGGAAATTTGGGATGGGATAGGATGAGTTTTCCTAAAAGTGAGTGCGACATGTTTGTATGTGTAGAAAATGTTAGAATTTATGTTGTGGCATGTTTGATATGATAAAGTTTTTTATGTTGTTGTTTGTCTTGCTTTTGATGCTGTTGTTGTATTTTTCAATATTGTTGCTTATTTGCTGTTTTGTTATTTTTCGCCTGTTACTTTTATTTGGCTTATTTAGGTTTATTTTGATGTGACAAAACTTTTTCATTAATGAAAAAGTTTTTATATGTTTTTTGCTTTTTCACTTTTTCACGTTTCGGTTTCATTGTTTAGCTGGTTGTTATGTTTCGAGCCTGTTGCTTATTCCCATCGTTATAAATGTTAAAACATTATGATATATTTTGTTAAGCTGTTTTTTTCAGATTTTAGTTTAACGTGTTTACTGGGGGAGATGTTGTGTTTGTTTAAAAGTGAAAAAATAACAATAAACAAAAAAAGTTATAAACAAGATTAATTATTGGCAACTTTTTGCTAATACTGGCAAACATTACATGCAAACCCACAAACATACCACGGCCACTACATTTAGGTACTTGCAAAAACGAAACTGGTGCAGATATATAATAAAATTCAAATTTAATTTTATGAGAAAAAATAAGTTTAATATTTTAAATGAAATTTTATTATGCTTTAAAAAATTAGAAAAAGAGTGTACTAACTTTGACATACAGTTTAATATAAATAAATATCTGGTTTGTAATTTTATCAAATTGTTACCTTGCCAAAATGAGTAATGTACATACATACATATATAAATGTACATATATAGATAAGCAACAATCATTAATATCATTTAATAAATTTGACATCAACTCTTATATGATGTATTTACGATTATAGTTTTTTTTTTAGTTATTTCAAAGAAATAAAGTAGTCTGCATACGAAATAATATAAAAATATGAGAATTTTAATTTAAATTTCATACATACTTGTTGTACCTTTTAAATTTGCACATATGCACATATAATGCAAATTTAATAACTTACTTACAAATTTAAAATATTTATAAACCTTCACAGTTTCATTAGGAACATAAGCTTACAGACTTACAAATATGAATGTAGTATTTAAGACTATTAAAATAACAAGAAATAAAGCAATAAAAATTTACATACAAAATATAAAATATGTATGTATAGAACACGGTGGTTCCAATAGTGGCAGTCATTAAGCAAGTTACAGAAAAGGTAACTATGGTTCTTTAGATGCAGGATTATTGGTAAAATAAAAAACTTCAAAAACTATAACAAAATTTCAAATGCAATTTTTTAAGAAAATTATTCAATGCAAAACATTTGTTTATCGAACCACTGTAATGTTGAAAACACTTAAAATTTCTTGTTAAGGTTATATTGTAACCTTGAATAATGTCAACTACACATAAGTTACATTCATTTGTATGTATGTTACATATACATTTATTAAAACTATGCATTTAAATTCTCACACTTACATTAATGTATGTAAGTACATTAAGGTCACCCCTTTCTAATGAAAAATAAATAAGGTCCTGATGATCCTACCGAACACGTGGACTTGGTTCATTCTAAAATACTAATATATAAAATACAGTAAACCATATTTTTTTAGTTTTTTTATTATTTTAAATTAATGATATACATATATTTTAAATGGCAAATAATCAATTTATTTACCCAATCAAAAATATCGTAAATTTAAATAAATTTACGGTAAAATTTTAATTTATTTGAATTTTTGCAAAGTATTATTTATTACCTACAGAAAAAAACTTAAAATTCGTTTCAGTCATCAAACTAATTGCGCCCATTTTACTGACAGAATGTTAATATTATCATTTGTCATCAGCATTTGTAAAATGGTAAAATAATTTTTTCCAATTAAGAAATTATCAAAACAATTAAATTTAAAATGAATTAATTTGTTTATTGAATAAATTAAATTCCAAATACATATAACATTTACAATTAACCAATTTATTAGTTGATTATTGATCCAATCAAAGTGTTAATTTAATATTCTCAACGCAACAGGAATAGATTACTTTTAACAATGCTTGGAGCATTTCTAAAAAGAACAGTTTGGTTTTTTATAAATCCCTTAACCAAAGAGTTCAAAAAAGAAAAGAAAGGAAAGTTATTTCCGTTAATTAAAAAAATAATTGAGTCAACTAATATTTTCATTACACATTTTTGCTTTAATCCTTTTAATGGAAACTTACCAAATACTGACGTAATTACGAATATTTTGCAAAAAGATATCTTAGAATGTAAATTCTAAGATAGATTTACCTAGTAATTCTTTATATTCAGTTAGAATATAAACAACTTAATTTTTGAGGCCAACCTAATGTATAAAAACCCATGCTTACCTAATACATACTTAACATTCATAGATACAAATATTTCATATATGCATGTATACATGTACGCATTTATAACTGAAAAAAATGAAACAGATATTTAGTTGAAAACACAGTTGACTTTACTTGCAACATGTTGTTGTAGAAATCACAGTAATTATTAATTGACTTGAACAGTTTTTGTTTGTTAAAGTAAAACAAGAATTTATTGTTAAAGATGCAAACAGAACCTTCGCCAGAAGATAAATTGTTAAGGACAAAAATACCAACCATAGAACAAACAAAACACGAAAACAGTATCAAGATTTTAAAAACCAACAGACAAAGTGATATAGTACTATGGTATGTAAACTAATGAATTAAGGTTGTCTAGTAACCGAAAAAGAAAATAAATTTTTAAAATAAGATAAATAACTAATGAAAATACAAATTTTAAAGAAGAAGAAATAACAAATTTGTATGTTTTACTTTTAAGTATAACTACCTAATAGACTTAGAGCATAAAATCTTGTAGGGATAATGACATAAAAAATACAAATAAAATATTTAGCATTCCTTAGCTGCAATAGCTTGTCACTGCTGAGATGAACTGCAATTTATTTTAGTTTTGAGTAGATTTGTGGCCGATCAGATTATCATTTTCTATTTAAAAGAAGAGCAGAATACTTCTCAAAAATGTTTATGTAAGGAAAGAGTAGACCAGTTCTTTTAAGGTGTTTTACACATAAAATATGGATGGTTAAAAGACCAACCAAGTAAAAAATGTTTGTGTTTCTATGAAACACGATTTGACTTTTTGAAAAAATCACTTTTAAACCAAATTACAAGAATAGAAACAAAAACTCAGTTTTACAAAAATTACACTTAAGTTTTAACATTCATAGCTATCCCTTATTAAAAGTCCTAGTTGTGCCCAATTCTTAGTGACATTAAAGCCGTGCCTTTAAAAAACGAATCTTTTAAATATTTTATAGTGTTTATTTTCTAGAAAATTGTTCCCTTCCCAGCATTTAATTAATTACATTGAAAAATCGCTTACAGAAAACTTGATGCTGAAACATAAAAAACTGTCGGACCAATGTGAAAAATATACATTAATTGAAAATTATACGAAAAGTATCTAAAATAAGCTTAATAAAAGGATGAGTGTAATACTCGCACTTGCATTATAAAAAAGGAACAGGAAATAAAGTTTGAAAAGAACCATATACTTAGCACATTCAATGCTCATAAATCTTCGTTTAATTTCTTTTCATGAATCTTCAGACACAGAAATGTTAAATAGAGATGAGCGTTCTACTGATTTCTAAAGAACGTGATTGAACACAGTAACCGATTTTTTATTATGAAGCAAAGTAAGAATAACTTTTATTATATTTTAACAATAAAGATTTTTTGTAATCGTAAACAAAGTTAGACAAAGAGTCGATACAGCCAAAAAAGACAATTACACATGTCCGCTTATGTCTTAGCACCTGATTGGCATTATTTCGTCTTTCGTGACAAATTTACTATTTTTAAATGTGAGTGAAGACATTCGTCACTTTACAGTTTCCAAGTAATCTCGAAAGTGGACACTTAAGAGACAAGCTTATGTTAAAAGTTCATGGCCATGACTCCTTTTCGATTGGGTTCACAAATATAAGTGATCGCATATATCCGCTATTTTCAAAATTGGATCGGTTTTTAGGAATTGTTTTATGTAAACATTAATTTTTTATTAGAAACATAAAAGCTAAATATTTTCTCAATTGGAGCGTTATTGACGCATATATTAATAATTAAGTTTTATTACAATAGTAACCAGTGAATAACTAAACATAGTGATGAAATTTTACTCATGAAAATATTGCTCATCTCTCGTGTGAAGTCAACACCAACATAAGCACAGTTGCACAGAACTAAAACCAATGAACCATCTAAAGGACAAAAAAACACACTAAGCAATTCAACTGAACCACTGGTTAGCATTCATTGAAAATTTATACAACGTTTTATTCATAGCAATGCCAATCTTTTACACTTGTCCTTATTTTAAAAATCGTATCCCTTTTTGTTTCACAGAAAACATTTTTTGAACTCATACAAACATTCGAACATAGATCAGAGTTTGGTTGGTTTTATTTTTTCTTTATTACTATGGTTGCAGTTGTTGTTACCGCTGTTGCTTTATAACACACGTATTACCATAATGGATTTTCACCATCAGGACACTGTTCCACTGAGCTTTAAATTGAATACGAAAACTTTAAAACAAACACATTTACTTATACACAGATGCATACATAAGATAAAAGAAAGGAGAATAAAAATCAGAAACAAAAAAACACAGTGAAAGAATTGTAGAAAAGTAAAAATTCTTGGTTGTGTTGAAGATGTCGTTTGAAAAATAATGAAAAGGATTACCATACGCGTTTTCTCAAACATTCAAATAATCGTACAATCTCACTTTTACAGTGGAACAAAAAATAATTGTGCAACCATTATACCATTTTTATCCCTTAATGAAAAAATTAAAGTAATACTACTATTATTAAATAAATGCATAATTTTGATTACTTTATATAATCCTAATATATATTATGAATCTCTTTGTAAGTATGTTCGTTTGTTAGTCAACCACGATTAAACGGCTATGAAACCACTTAAAACCCCGGGTAACACCGGGTACAAAAATCTAGTTAAATATATATTCTAAGTGAACAAAGACCGTGAGTCAGCCATTTTTTACTTTTTTTTGGCAAAAAAAAGAGATTTTTTAAGAGGGCTTAAAGGGGAGTAGGGCAAAATATGGCCCTATCCTTAAAAATGTTGGTAGGGGGAGTTAAGTCTTCTTCAATATTATTTATTTAGAATTTAAAAGTGTTATTAGTGTTTGTAAGTAAATTTTGACCTTTAAGTTATTTTCTGAAGGCGGGTTTGTATGGGGGATAGGGTCAAATGAAGCCCGATCATTACAAAAATCGGTAGTGTCATTTAAAGTTCTATAAAAGTTTTGTCGACTTTTGTTAACATAATATTTGGTATGGTTGTATGGGGGCTAGTCGAAATAATGGACCGATTTTAACCATTTTCAATAAACTTTGTTGTTGGGCCAAAAGAAGCGTGTGTGCCAAATTTCATCCAATTATCTTAAAAACTGCGGCTTGTACCTTGCGCACAAGGTTTACATGGACAGCCAGTCAGACGGACGGACGGACATAGCTTAATCGACTCAGAAAATGATTCTAAGCCGATTGGTATACTTTAAGGTGGGTAAAGGACGAATATTTTTGTATGTTTTGTCAATAAGGTATAAAGTTAAATATGGACCAAACTCTCCTGAATTTAAAGTATCCTTTTTTAATTTTTCATAATTCATCATAATGCTTAACTTTTTATATGGGGAACCTATCCTCATAAACGACAAGTTAATGCAAGTTATAAAATTTGGTAGACAGATTTTTATTTCTACAAAACTTGTTTATGTCGAATTTCATTTTAATTTTACAGGTATTATTAAGTCTGCAAAAGGTCTTTAAAATCATTTAATAGTGGATAGAGAGTCTTCTATGGGCTGTGTCTTTTATAACTTAGTATGGAGATTTCGATTAATATAAAACACTTGTATCACTTATGTAGTGTAAGATAATTAAGAAACCCTGAAATTTGTCTGAAATCTTTTTTAATCCGTGTATTCTTGCCACAATAAATTTGTTCATCACTGTACATTTTCTTACAATTGAAATCCGAGTTTCTTTAACACTACGTTGCAAAAAACACAACTTATTTCACGCATATAATCTTCATTGCTATATGCACATACATACAGCTGCGTTCTGTAGTATGAAAAACTGTGTACATATATTTTTGAAATGAAAATCGAAAAAAATCCCATTTGTACATATATACACTTATATACCTTTTATTAGAATTGAAAGCACATCTGGGTTATATTTGTTCTCTAAAATCGCAAGAAAGAACGAAAAAAAGAATCTTGAAACAAAACACAAATTTTCTGCAAACACTAAAGATGTTCAATGAGGAATTTGCAAAAACAAAAAGAAATGAAAAACAAATGGAGAAAAAAAAAACTTAAATTATTCCATATGCCTTTAAGTCAAATTGGATTTCTTATAAAATTTTATTTTTCCATTTCTTAACCAAACACTAGCTTTCTCCTAAGAATAACGTTATCCTTTTTACTCCAATTGCTGTGTCTTGCTTGTTTGTTCGAGATTTCTTTTCTTTTTCGAAATCAATGCGGTAATAGCTTTGAATTAAAATTTATTGTAATAAATCATGATTTACATACAAAAGGGAAGAACGAATGTTCAAAATAACAAAAGAACTAAAGGAATAAATAAATGAATGAATGGATGCTTTTTAAAAAGATAAAGCTACAAATAATGCACAGTACTTTAAGTAAATAGTTTTATAAATAGTACAAGTAGTTATGATTAAGGTGTACTATTTATATTTAATTGAAATACTTCATAGTACATATGCTTATCAAATTTAAAAATTTAAAAATGTGTTTTTGTTAAGTTGTATTAAAATCCAATAATAAAATTTTAGACTGATTACAATTTTACTATATTGTATGTAGTTTTTAATGAATAAATTTAAATATTTTTATTAAATTAAAAAATCTTTATATGTATTTACAATTTTATATTACTATTTTTGTGTTTATTTTACGAGGATATACAAACTTACAGGGTTTACACATAATTATAAATAATGTAATGAAAAGGGAAAGTAAGCAAAAAAATATATTTTTGATGGCTCAGGTCTATGATGAACCGAACTTCATAGATGTTTAATAACAATAGCCATACTTTTTAAAGAAGGTAAAATTTGACATTGGTAAAATTTGTGTTTTGTAGTATGATTACATTACGGTATTAAAATATGCAAAAAGCCTAGTGAATATATTAAATGATTTGATAAAATAAATTATTTATACTAACAATTTAAACAGTAAAATCTAGAAAACCATACAAATTGGTAACACTGTTTCAATACTTCCCAATACACAAATACTTTTTAAATAATATTAATATATATTTAGTAAAATTTTTTAAGTACTTATAAAATTTTATCAGTATACTGGAAATTTTAAGACAGTAATGACTGTTTACATGTATTCTTGTATGAGAAAAGGTAAAATAATGTACCGAACTCAACTATTTTCAAAAGGCCTTGTCCTTCGGCCATCAACTTTGAAAAGTTTTTTTTTTTTTTTTTTTTTTTTTAAATGCACCTGATATACAGAAAGTGATTCTGTGCTTTAGTGCTAGGTAATGTTGAAACTATTAAGTATTTTTTACCGTCAATTATTTTGTATATTGATTTTGTCAATCCGTTTGTAACACATCGAAATATTCATCTAAGACCTTTAAAGGTATATGTTCTAGATCCTTAAAATATTCTAAGACGATCTATCCATGTCCATCCGACTGTCTTTTGAATACACGATAGAGTCCAAACGGGAAAAGCTAGAGAGCTGAAATATAAGGTTTCCTTCAGAAAATGATGTTAACGCTATCTGGCTAAAATATGCATACATAACTAATTCTATTTGTAAAATTTTTTAAGGATCGTCTCATAATTGACTCTACCGGCCATATAAAGTCTCTCTCTCTAACGCACATAACTTACATATAAAACGTTAAAATTCGGCATTCGTTTTTATAAAAACATAAATCTGTTTGTAAAATTTTATAATGATCGGTATATAATTGGCCCTACCGAGCATATAAAGACCCCTTCAGAAAATTACTTTAACACTCAGTACTGCCTTAAAAGTGCGAGTACAGCGAAGACACCTGATATAAATATGTTTAATGCAATGCACTCACATAACACGCTTACTTGTTAATATTTAAGTTTAATGTTCATTGGGATATTAATTTCTTTAAATATATTGAAACAAAGTCAAAATTAAGTAATTTTCGAGGTGCAACTTAAAAATAATTAAAAATAAATTTGTACTAAAAATCGCAAAATTTTATTAGTTACACAACTAGTTCATAGAACTTATGATTATAGTCTGTACTAGTTCTACTTTTGTGTTAAGACCAATGATATTTTTCGACATTGCCCTCTTCAAAACTGGTTCTGGGGGTGCGTTATAAAGTCGACACTCATTTTTTAGTGTTCTAAAACTAATTCTTTAATCAATGATTTTTGTTCGAATTTGTCTTAATGAGTCTCAATGAGAAGTTGTGTCGAAACTAGTATGCATTCTATTCAATATATAAATAATGTCAGAGAACTATTTCCTTGAAAACAGCTTAAAAGATTTTTTAACCAAAACAAAGTTCCGAGGAACAGGTACCACATGATGTGGTCTACATCACTAGTTTTAAGAATGTTGTTTAAAAATCAGAAGTGGTTCTGTTTGCACTCGTTATAGAAATATTTTTTTTTGAAACAAGTTCTATATACATCTCTCAAAAGATAGTTTACACGATCGAAAACGAATAAATTTCTCAATTAAAATTAAAAACAAAACTTTTCATATACTTATCAATTACACCACCACAAAGGCACTAACACCAACCAAACTATCATACCATAAGAATGTAATTAAATAAAAAATCTTGCGAAAATAAATTCCTTTGTTTTAACTACGATACGATATTTGAAATAAGCTGCTTAAGTTTTACTTTGTATTCGCAATTGTATTATATTTTATATTTATTTTCAATGATGATGAATTTGTATACTATAAATACATAGAAGTGCATACTTTTACAATTTTCAATGAAATAAGTTCTATAGTTTCCGTTTTATGTAGAAAAATTTATAAAATATAATTTTTGTTAAAATTATTGTTTAATATTTGATTTTAAGCCTTTTAAGTATTTCTTTATCATTTTTATTTGATAAATAACAGCGTTACATTTAGACTGATTATTTAGAAGAATGTACTTATATAACACATTTTTAGTATGACCTCATTAGTTTAGTTTTTACTGGGTCGTTATAATATGCAGATGGTTATGTAAGTACAAGTCATTGCTGGCACACTTTAAAATAGTATCAGCACTTAACCCTTTCACGCACAAACTTGGGGCACCGGTGTCCCGTATAGGTTAAAAGTTAAAGTTAAAAAGCATCAATAGTAAAGAACTTTTGTTGATTATTTTTCATTACCGTATTCTTTCTGAGAGTTTCTAAATATGGTGGGTTAGGTATGGGACATATACTTATCATTTATCTTGATGTGTATAGAAAATATTTTAAATAATTTCCCCATTCTGTCCTATCAATGATAGAACCACACGCCATTTCAAACCCATATCTACTTTAATAAAGCGTTCAAAAATAAGTAGAATAAAAACATAATTTACCTTTAATATAAAATGATCGATCCCTTGATTTATTATGGCAAATTATGTTATGAGTGGTGATCGATTAATCATAACTATTAACTGGTTTGTAATAAAAGTAAAATATTTTTTAAATAATCCTTCAAAAAAACTATATATTGCATTGAACAATACCACAACAATGCTTCAAGTCAATATAAATTTTTCTTGCATAAATTAATGAAAAGACTAATTGTTGTGTTCACACCTATTAAAAGATACAAAGAATCTTGTTATATTGTAAGTTTCAGTGTATATGCATATGTATACTTAAATGTGCATGTAGCCGAAGGAAATCCATTAAATATTTAAACCATACAATACTTATAAAGCCGTAGGATGTTTAATTATGCAAAATACCAACGAGTGATTTTTATTAATTGAACTACGGTCGATTTATTTGCCAACATAGTTGCTATTGTTTTTCCTGTGCCGCTATTCGTAATCACTGTCACAGAGTTGCACACGAATCTTGTTACAGTTGAGGCAAGTAAGTTATAGAAGAAGTTGTTGTTGTTTTTGCAGTTTCTATAGTTGGTGAATACCCAATAGCTTGTTAAGTTGAAATCTTTGTTAACTGATAGCAGACGAAGTAGAGATACTTGTATCATCTGAAACCAATAGTTACCATTTAATGAACATTGCTTCAGCAACCTTGTGAAAAATGTTGTGCGGTGGTGATGGCAGTCAGGTTATGCTTTTTTATTTCGTATATTTTCCGCTATGTTTTCATTTAGTTCAGCAGTAAGTTTGAGTAAATCTAAATGAAATTGCTTTTGGTAGTCATTAGCTTCATACTAAAGATGCAGTCTTCTAGGCAATCGATTGGAAATTGTTGTTACTTTTGTTACTCAAAGTTTCTGTGACTTTATGTGGCATACGATGCTGTTGATTTCAACACAATGTTACCAAAAAAAAAGGAAACGAACAGCTCAAGTCATGCACTTAATCACTACAAGTAGTTGTCGTTTATTTTACTTGTTTTTACAAAAGCCACACTTTTTTATATTTGCATACACAAAGGTACATTTAAAACCTGATGTTGCAATATACACAATATCTTTCTATTGAGACACATATGTAAGTTCAGTCTATATACATACATCATGATAAAGATCATTTATCATTGTTGGTTTTCGCATGATTTCTTATTGGAAACTTCATTGTAGCTGTGTATTGCTTGTATGAGTGAGTTCTAAACTAAACATAAAATATGAAAATGTATAATATGTGTTGCATTGCATTGCCAATGATGATTAAAGCCTACCTTTGTTGCAAACATTCTTTTTTCTTTTTCACTTTAGTGATTCTTTAAAATGGCATGTTTGCAATTTAGTTAACTTTGATGCTGTTGCTGCTGCTTGATATCTGTGGGTTGTTGCCTGTTGCCAACAATTCTAGGAAGTCTTAACAAATTTCATCTAAAGTGTTTTAAATAATTATTTATTAAAAATTGCGTGTCTCATGCAAGCAAGTAACACACGTTATAATGTTTTTAGTTTTTTTACTACTTAGTCTTTGTTACAATATTTAATTTTTTTGTTCAGATTATTTTTTGGACTTGAGGCTATTAGTAATGTGACCATTATCTGATTTGGCGTATAAAATGAAATCATTGTTGAAAATACGCTAGTATATGCACGTATATCAAAGCTATTTTGATTTATTATAAATATCTAACCAGATAAACTAAAAATTTCAGTTATATCTAAAATATTAAAAATATTCAAAAATTTTGAATTGAAATATTAATTAAATGCATTTGTATTACGAAAATGTTAACGTGATGTTATATTTAAAATTTGTATACTCCAGATAAAATCAACAATTTCTACAAACCTTTATTTCATTTTTGCATAAATCTAGCTTCATTTATTGATTGAAAATGATTTTGCTTATCATTTCTTTTTATTAGAATATAATTCATAATCTTTCATCTTTCAAAAAGTTAATTATTGAAGTCAATCATGTGTGATTTTATTTTGAATTAAAACTTTGTATAAAAATAATATTGTTGTTTTATTTTTTCTTCTATGTAAATTCCTTTTCTTTTAAAATATATATTTTTTTATCGTCATAGAAAAAAAAAACACACAAAAATATGTATGTATATTACAAGTACTTCAATAAATATACAAATATATTGACATTGCAAAATTAGGAGGGCTCAAAAAGCGATTGCTAATCCAAGGACATATTTAAATGGTCATTAGCACAAATCTTTATCGTATATATATACACATTAGTTTTTTATAGTTTATGAAAAATGTATGTGATGGAAAATTGCGAACGTACTTTTTTAGTAAAATAGGTTTTAAGTTTTTCTGTCCAAAAATATTTTTTTTAATAAAAGTCATAGATTTTCTTTTTAATTTTTCGGTTTTATTAAAAAAAATATATATTGGTCGTAGGTACACAAATTACATATGTATGTCCATATTAAATTCTGAGACGATTTAGACATGTCCGTTCGGTTCTCCGTCTGTTTGTTATAAGCTCAATAGGATCCGAACGGAAAGATGTTGATGGTATTAGCATAGCTTCCATACAAGTGGCCACTCGTCATAACTGTTTTAAAATTAAGTGGAGTAACTATGAAAACATACACGTACTAAAGTCTACCAAACTATATGAGGATCGGTCTATAATTAACCCCACTCCCCTTCAGAAAATGACTTTACAGCTCCTTTTTGGCTTTAAAAACATAAACAAATTTAATGTCCTTCGACCAAATTTTATCACGATCTGTCCATAATTGACCATGCACGTTCATGGCTTGAAAATACAAGTACAAAGATTAATCTCGACAGGCATGTTAAAACATGAAAATGTTACAATGATTGATCACTTATGGGCCCTGCCCCTTATAAATGGTTCCTTCAGGAAATAACTTTAACACTAATGTCTGAATTAAAATTATAGGTATGAATCCAAAATGAAACTTACCTATTACTACAAAAATACGATTTGATGATAAGTATATACGATTAGGCATAGCCAAGTATATAACTTTGTTAAAATATTTTGAATTATAGAGATTAAACCCTTTTAAAAAATGAGATCTATGCATCGAGTTTCCGGAATGAAAATATGAAAAATTTAATCACTTTCTATTAACAGGATCCCTTTGAATTAGCACAATAATTGTTCCTAAATACTTAAAAGCAGAAATGTCTTGAAGTTTTAAAGCTGGAAGAAAAAAAGATTTCACAAAAATCTAAAAAGAGATTTATTTTTAAGGAGTACATAATACGCTACAACTCTGTTATATTTCCTTAATGTTTCATTGTTTAATTTTTTAAATTTTTTCTTAATACTCCTTATATCTACCATAAGGTTTGTTGCATTGAGCTCAGAATTTATTTTAAATAACTGCTCCTTGAGTTTATTGTATTGTAGTCAGTTTTATTTAACACACATATGATTTCTAAAGTCCCTTAACCTTTTCAATTTCTTTATCGCACAAATGCACTATGCCATTATTATAAATAAATATAAATAATCATATATACTATTGTAAATAAATACAAATAGTAGTATATACATATATTTATGTAATAAGTTTATATAATAAGTTTATACATAAGTAGTAAAACTATTGTATACTATTTGAACAATAAGAGTTCTTGTGCATATAAATATTGTAAAAGATGTTCCTTCAGCACTGGAAATATCACTCGCTAGTACAAAACAAAATTACACTTTGAATAATAGACTTAATTCATATACAGCTGTGTTCAAAATAATAGGAGTGAAAATTTGAAAAATTTTGAATATAAATTTTTTAGGGAAAGATTTACATTTTTAATTAAATATTTTTATAATTTATTTATTTAACTTGTTCTATAATTTTTATAACCGAATATTGAAGAAATTTATATAAAAAAATATATATTTTTTTAAATTTATATACAAAATCTATTGTTCAAAATAATAGGAGTATTCGATTTAAGTTCAACTATTTTTAAAATAAAAACAAAAACAAAAGCACTTTCATCTAAAATCTTACTAATTAATGTGTGCCAGTACAACATCAGTCACTTTTGTAAAGATTTAATTTAGAATTTGGGTATATGAAGCTCCGGAACTTGATGTCCTTCCGACAACGGTTTTAAGGGGTTTGATGACACATGTCGTGGCCGATTATCAACAAATGTACAGTAATTTATTCAGAAAGTCTTAAAAGATGTTATACGTGAGGTCTTTTAACGTTTTGATTTAGAATCAGTAAGTCGACAACCATGTAATGGTCTACTTCCTATGGAACGAGCTTTCACCAATTTAAAATCAAAAATATTTTTATACGACAACACCGCCATTTTATCAAATTTGTTTATTGGAAATATGAGAGCATATCTTGGACTAATATGTGTACCTACAACATTTGGGGTACGATACCATTTTACAAATTTTTAGACCATTCCCTTTTCGTCAAGACCCATTATGAATCATTCCTATTATACAACTTTCTTGAAAGTTGGTTAGAGCTTAGTATTTTTCGTTTAATGGGCTTCCAATGTATTTTCTGAATTCATTTAGATTTAAAAATGTAATTTGTTGTCGTATTCATGCATTAAAAATTCATCCATTTATGAAACCACCACTAAATGTGTTACTTGGCAAACTTAATGGGTTTCACTATATGCTTTATGGTCTGAAATCAATTATTTTTTTAAATGATTTGTTTATAAATTAATCTGAACGAACTGAATATTGATTACGATGTTTAATAACTACGATTTGGCGATTTGGCTGACTTTCTGTAGTATTCAAAATGTCTTTTAATGAAATTACCATGAGAATTTTCATGTTTTGTTCGCGAATGTGAATTGACCTCAAAATCATCTAAATATAACAGTTTTATATCATATTTGAAATATTTACTTCGAATAAAGGAAATTAATTTAACTTAGGTAAGATAATATACAGTACTCCTATTTGTTTGAACAGTCGTAATCGGATATGGATTTCGAAAAAAAGTTAATACCAAAGTTTACAAAATGATATTTTTTTTTTGTATTTTAAACACTTATCAAATAAATATCGTAATAAAATATTTGATTTCTTCAAATCTTTCCTTTTTAAATTAAGCTGCACAATTTTTTTTCTATCTCACTCATATTTTTTTGAACACAGCTGTATATATATGCAAAGTTATGTTTAGGAAAAAGGCTTAGCCGCATTAAAAAGGATCTTAGTAAAAAAATATTCTACGTCGTTTTATTTTACTTATGGTCTTTTGCTAGTATTCTTATTGTTGTTTAAACTAAATAAATACTTTTATCTGAGAGATTTTCTATAATGTAAAAGAAACATGCAGGAGTAAATAAAAAAATAGAGTGTTCGAGTTTTTTCGTTTAAGTACATTACTACGTTGTTCTGCAAGAAATTTTATAAAAGATCAGGCTCCCTGAACAGAAAAGGGTTTATATGCAAACTTCATAATTTTTGACCTTATATGATGCCATTTTTATATATATTTATACTACAGCAATAGTAAACAGACAAGTACACAGAGAAAAGAGATTCGTTGGAGCATCGAATTTGTTTCCAATCGAATTTAGTCGGTCGATTGTGACGACCGAAAATTTTGGTTTGTATTACTGAATATGTTGCACAGAGAACTGTTTTCAAAGAATAATTCGGTAGCTATAATTGATATTAATAGTTAAACACAAATTTGTGGATTGTTTTTAAATTGTTTATTAAATATATAATAAAGGATATAAATACATATACATGTATAAATATATTTGTTGAAACCCATATTACTAATACAAAATAAATCATAGCTGGACCATTCGTATTTATTCCAGTGTTTAAATTTCGAATTTATACGTTATAAAGCTTTTTACAAAATAATTTTGTTTTATTTATAAATTATTTTTTAAACTTCACAGAAAACTATCAAATTTCATTTTTGTTCGATTGTGAACATAGAATTAAAATTTTTCATTATCGAATTTAATATAACTTTCAACCAATTATTGGTTGCAATACCAATATTTTTCCATGCATAATATTTTAGATTGAGTTTATCATATACTAAATTTCAATCGGTTGTATTTACCGAATTTTTAAAAATAAAATTTTATCGACATAAATCTTTTACATTAAATATTTTAAAAACTGTTAAAACAAAAATTTTATTACTATCATGGTTTTATGATTCCAAATATAGAAAAATTGTTACTTTTATAGTATTTTAATAGTTGTAATTAAACTTTAATTTTAGTTACCATAATACTGCACTGTGAACTGATTTTCTACCGATCTTTTTTCTGTGTGTATGTTCTAAGAACGCGGATATCATAAACCTATAAGTTCTTATATAGGGGTCAAATAAAAACCTTAAATTTAAAGTGGATTGCACTCCATTACTGGCAATCTTCCAATAGTTGATGTTGGGTATTATTTAGTCGCACATTACTCACTACACTTGTTTTCTTTATAGCAAAATGCATTTGTTAATAATAAAAAGTAAGCAGTGCATGTGAATCAGAAGTCATAAACCATTATATAAGAAGATCATATTATTGTAGTATTGTACTTGAATGTTATGTAGTACAAAACTATTAAAGCTTAACGATGTAAACAAAACATATAAGAAAGAATAAAAATATTCTCAATATTCGAAAATGTTTCTCATAGTTTATCGTCGTTATGTATGTATATTCAATGAATTGTGGAATGAAAGAATAATATATAGGAAATATTTGACTTATCATAATTAAGATACATATCTAACTAAATATACATATGTCAGTATTAATACTTCTAAACATTTTAATTTGGTGGTAAATTTTAGCTTATATAGAAATATGGTTTATTTAATTTTGATTCTATGAATTTGACTTATATGACCCTTATAATACACTTAAAGTAATTTTATGGACCAGAAATACTCTTAAAAATATCAATTATTTTTTTCCACCATAAGCTCAAAGAAGAAGAATCATTGCAATTTTTACCCTGGACCTTACAAGCGAAGAAACTAAATCCTTCAAGAGATTTTGACTAAGGTCTTCTATAATAGAAATTAAATAAATCTATAACAGCTTGAATTAAACTCCAAAACTCGATTGAACTAAGCGTATAATACATTATGAGATTGTTCAATATCCTAGAAGAGAATGTTATTTAATCATCATTTTAGTTCATTTAGGAAGTCCCTAAAACTTATTTTTATTTTTTTATAAAAAAAATTGTAGCTACTTAATTCATTATTGGTTTGGGAATAATTAAAAAAAATAGTTTTTTATCAAATTATTTAATTATGGTTTGTCTAAAATCTTTTATAATTCTATCTTAAATATCCGTATAAATGTGTATGTATAATAATACAGTTTGATTTTAAATGTTGTAAAAACATAATTGTTATTTTTAGCACAAATTATGCATTTTATACATGTGTATATGCGAAATTTCGTATCAAGCGACTTCTAAAATCGATTTGCATGAAATTTTAAATCACGATAAAGTCTAAACGAAAAGAGCTAATACGCTGAAATTTTGCACAAATATACCGATCTCATCCCATTAGCGCCCATTGTGATTTGGTAAATTTTTGCGAGAATTAAGAAGTGATAAATTACACTCTTTAAAAAACAATAGTGAAATACCATAAAAAATCGTATAAAAATAATATATGAACAAAATGTTTAGGACCCTTTTAACTGTGGCAGTTCCTGACTGATAAACATGATAACCTACTATCCTTTAGAAAAATTCATAAAATCGGAAGACATCGATTGGGTCACTTCACACGCAACTGGCCATATAAAGAACCATATGAATATTTGCAACAATGTAATCATTATAATATATTTCAAAAGTAATGCTGTTTTTTATTTTATTTCAACTATAAACCTCTTGTGGCAAATCTACCATCATTACAGTTGTTATAATTTTGAACATAAAATGTTAAAAACCAAAGTGTAAAAATATTTGAAATATTAATTTAACCAAATACGCTTAGCAATACCAAACAAAAAGTTAACAAGTAAGAGTGTTATATTCGGCTATGCCGAATCTTATGTACCCATCATCAAACCGTATGCCGTAATAGGAATGCTACCCTAAAACATCAGGGTGGTATTTGAAATATTGCTTAAGTCAATTAAGGAGAGGTTTTTGTTCGTAAGAAACTTACTTATACCGAACTTCATCGCCACACTCGAATTTTTAGACCATTAGTGACTGTTAAAGTAATTTTATAAAGGAGACCTTATATGGAGGATAGGGTCATTTATGACAGAAGGGCATGGCTGGATCGTCTTGGAATTTAAAAAGGGCCCGAAATATATATACTTTTATGGGTCTATGACAAATATTTTAATGCGTTACAAACGGAAAGACAAAATCAATATGCCCCCACCTTTTTTGGTGGGTATAAAAAAACTAATTCATAATATTGTTCATAAATTCCTTTTGGAGATCCTTTTTCTCTCGATACATATGTAGCTGTGTGTGTGAACTATGATAATATTGTATAAACATAAGTAGTGGTTTAAACAAACCAAAAACTGTTTTCATCACAAAACTTCATTGTGGTCATTAGGTTCTATTCAATGCAAAAATCCCATTGAATAAGTTGAAAAACTGTGGTTATTGCTCAATTTAGCTTTGGGTTTGTTCATAAAAGATTTTTAAATGGAAACAATATTTTATGTATATTTTGGAATTGGAATTTTAAATTCTATTCAAAAGAAAAAATTACACAGTTTTAGATGGTGAGGCTAACATACATATATTATGAAGCTTTTATTTGGTTAATAAATTAAACAGAAAATATTTGCTTCCGAAGCTTCGTTTTATTTACACAATTGCAAAAATTTCAAATGCAGTTACTTAAATCAATTATTTATATAGTATTTGTAAGTTTTTTTCTTTTTTTAATCTTGTTCGTAGGTGCTGCTATAATTAGTACGTACCTATTTTCAGCAATCTAGGTACCTATTTTCAATACAAGTTGGAAATTAAGCTTTGACTAACATTCCATTGTCCAAATTGTCATTGTACTTATAATTAATTCATTAACAAACAAATTATAATTTCAATTATAGAACATATGGTATGCATACTAGGGTGGGATAACTTTTGTATGAAGATATTGGGATAATAATGTTCCCAATGGAAATGAAAGTTTAGTTTATTCTAAGATACCATTTCTTAACAATTTTATCCGGGGCTATATTTGGTGTGGTGGAATAAAATATAAAGACATAATATTTCTGATTTTTCAAAATTTTCATATTTTAGGTAAAATAATGTTTATAATCTAAAAGGCTTAAAAGGCAAACCTCAATTGTAGGTTTAGTTTATATGGTATGACCATTAACATACGTGTATGTAATTATATTAAATAATATAAAATTTAAATCTATAATATTCAATTGTTGTAATTTAAAGTTTTCATTATATTTATTATTCAAAAAGATTTTGTGATTTTTATAAATATTCTTAAACGTGATTTTTAAAATATGTTATCTTAGAATGAACTAATGTTTAATATCAACAATTCCCATTTTAGTACCACTCTAATGCACATTTCTATATTCCGTGGTACATCCTTTTAAAGAATCTTATGTACGAATAACTCTCAATATGTACTGTACACGAGTAAACTAGCTTATTTTTTAATAATGGTCTTCACTTACTACAAACGATTGAAAATCCTGACCTAAGTGCGAAATTAATATAACTTTCTTACCTACTAAAACTAATTTAATAAATGCTTCCTAATAATTTAAAAGCCCTCTTAATTATATTACATTAATTCAGGCCACACTAATGTACATGTATGAATGTATATATCGTGTGTGTATTGTTCAAAATAATTGAAACATAGTTACTAAATATTTATGCATTTATTAAAGACAAAAGACATTAAATGTTTTATTTATTGTCTATGTACATCATTAAATTAACAATTATTGTCAATTCAGACAAAAAGTATTAATTATCAACTTTCATTATTTGCTATCAAACTGTGATAATCTCTTCAATTCATTTTAGTCCACTGCGATTAACATGTACTAATTAATGACTACACATAAAATTGTAATAACATCTATGATATTTTAACGTTTAATTTGAAGTTTGAGTATAAAAGTATGAAATATAGAAAGAAGACAATCATTTAACGAATTAATATTGATTGTTGTGTCATTATAAAATGCCTTTATCATTGATGTCGAGTAAACATCAAAAAATCAAACAGGGAAATTGATAGCTTAATGTGTCGTCAATTAATGTTTTTTGCTGTTAGTGATTTTCCTAAATTTATTATTATATATATTTTCTTGGAAAATAAAATGAGTATGTGGAATATTACACAACTAATTACTCTTTTAAGGAATTAAAATAAAATAATGTCTAGAATATTTTAAAATTGCTAATAATTTGTCCAAGATTCCAAATATTGATAGTCCTTTAGAAGAAGTTTTTAAATATCACATGCAAATTTGTGTTACTAAAATGTATCTTGCTATGGGAATTTTGTTACTTATATTTTTAAAGTAAGCAAGCTTATGATATTAATGTTTTAAAACTATTTTGGTATATTTATTGATTACACGTAAATGCTTACAATTAAATAAAAATACATAGTTGAGCTTACTTATTTTAACTAATGCCTTAGTTGAACAGATGGAACAATCTGAACCACTGAATGACCAGAATTTGGACAATAAACGTTCAACAAAACTTCCATGTTAAAATGGCAGAAATATATATAATAACCCTTACGTTAAAAAATATTTACAAAATCTAAATACTTTTAAAAACTATAACTTATAAATTTCAATATAAAAAACTTTATCTTAGCATATGTATAAAGATTTGCAGATTTTTTATTTTTATGTGCCAAGAAACACTATATAAAATCGGAATGTATAAAAAATAAAAAAGTCTTAATACCATTCCTTTGTGCCATTTTTTACGTTTTGTATCTTTCACTCTTGGATTATTTCCACCTGTAACAAGTTGTTCCTTTATTTTTCTCTATCCCCAACCTTTGTCTTACTGTACACCTTTTGTTCTTATGTAAAACATATTCTAAAATAAAAATCTGTATAAATTGTAACTTGTTGTAATTTATCTCAACACTAGGGATTTAAAAAGTTAAGAAAATAACAAATTTCAACATTAAATGAAAAACATGGAAAATCAACTTGGGTCAGTGACTTGTAGATAAGTTATTATTTTGTTGTTCTTTTTTTCCTATTTTACTTTTTAGTTTTTTTTTTTGTGGTGTGTATTTTTTATTTTCCTACTTACATCCTTTGGTCAAAAATATCTGATAATCGGAGATGGGATGTTAGATATATACAATAGAAGAAAACAAAACTTAAGCATTTTTCATTTTTCCGGCAAAATTTTGCTATTTATTATACCACCCTACAGCACATTAGCTGGAGGAATATAATTTATAAAGTGTTTGATGACGAAGAAATATCTTAACAGTTTTCATTAAAAATGGTGTTAATTATATTATATACAAATAATTAAAAAAAAATAATTTTTGACATTAATATTTGTAAAAAATCCATACCTTATTAATTTAGTCAGAATTTTATATCAATATTGTCTTTTAACCATAATTCTAATTAGGTACAAAATAAGTTATATTCATAATCATGTAGGAATTGTAACACAATCAATTTGCAAACCAAGTACATAGAAATATATATCAAAAGTTTATTACATTGTAGACTGATAATAGTTCGTTTGGACTCCAAATTTTTATTTAATTTTTAATTTCTCGTTTTAAGGAGTAAAAGTTCAATTTAACTCTCACAACAAAACATATTTTTAACTCTGGCAATTGACTTGGGAATTAAAATAAGTATTTACTTACATTTTTCTTGTTCATTTTATAAACACACGCCATACCTTTAGCTTTATATATGAGAAAAATACTAAAAGATCTTAAAAATCCGTTGTACGCAACACAACCATATTGTGGAAGTTACTTTGAATTTGTAATGTCTTTAAAGCACAAAAATATGAGATTTTTATCCAACTAAGAGTACACAAATTTTCAAAGTAATATAATTCATTTAATATATTATCTATATATAATATATTAAACAATTTACACCGGATACCATGCCAACATATTTATACAAGTCATTTTATCAGTTATATATAATTATTAACAAATTTTTGTAAAAACCATTATAATAAATTCCATTCAGAATTTAATATTTAATTACAAAAGAATAATGATATGTATATACAGAAAAACGTCATTAGTATTATTAAGACCTTACAAGCTCTTCACCCAAAAATGCCTCTATATTTAACTATAAAATAACCAATCAGACACAAACAAGTGCAAATTTTACAAACCAACAACAACGTCAAAAATTCACTGTCCTTTGTTATCATCAATATAATAGCTGACTTAAATGACATAAACATCGTTTACGAAAGGGGTTGATCAATTCAGTTTGATTTAATATATGTACTTTTACATACATACTTTATGCATATACAAAAAAATAAGAATCGATTAGGGTTTTTGGTTTTTTCTCTTTCTTTAATTTTTGTTCACAATTTAACCCTTTTGAATTCTGCTTATTGTTACCATATAAAAAATACAACAATGAACAAAATAAAGCTTGAATGATTTCTTTTATAAAAAAATAAATGTGTCATACAGCAAATGGTTAAAATTGGCACAATAAATAAAATGGGGCACTTTATATGTGTGATTGGATTTTAAAATGTATAGTTATATAATATATGTATATATGTACAGACATTTGTTCCTCATTTTTTATAAAATCATATGAATTGTTCCATAGGATATATAAATAAAAATGGTTGTATGAGAATCTGACTTGCTTGTATATAAAATTTCTTAAGTCTTTAACAAATTGATTTTCACCACTTTAGTTGTTCGAATAACAGTTCACAAGGCGTATGATAAATATTCCCACATTGAGGAATTATATATCACTCATATGTTTTGTATAACTTTAATTAAAGTTTTTATTTTTTTACATTTTTTATTTGATTTTTTAAACAATAATTTTTATTTATTGAGTTTATAGTTTCAGACATACATCACCCTGTTAACTAATAAGCTAAATAGACTTTTATCTACAAAATTTTTATGCATTTATTTATGCGTGTTGTCTAATAAATAATTTATTTCGATTTTAAATATTTAACACATGTTTTTTCAATAAAACCCGCTATGAGTAGTTGTGTATAGTTTTTAATCGTTCTAGGACTTTGTAATTATTTCCAATATTGCCTATAAACTATAAATTATCCAAAACACGAAAAATAATTTTAATTACAATAATATTTTGGACAGCATATTGTACACACAGACAAATGAGAAATGATAAAATAAAAATTTAAAAGCATTACAATTAAATAAAATAATTAGGGTAAATTTATTGCACCTTGTAATTATTGTGTGTTTATTGGAAATATTTAGAAGTGTTGTTAAAAATTTAATGACATTGATGTATAAAAACGAGTACTATTGAGTTATCAATTTTCATATACATATATACATATATGTAAGAAAATTTAACCGATTTTATCTACGAAAGGTTTAACTTGGAACAAAAGAAAATATGAAATCTGGTTGAAATGTAACAGCTTTTCCTGCTTATCCTAAAATGAAAATTGCCAAAATCTACTGTGAAATGAAAAATTAATTTGGTTAACATTAAAAACTACCAAATACCTGTGTAGTCCTTAGTTTCACTCTCGGTTTTTCGTATATAATCAGTAAAGAAAACAGGAAATTCATTAAATTGTTAACTTTCTAATAAAAGTAGGTTTCTTTTTAATATAATTTGATCCCTAGGTAAAGCTGCTTTTAATAGTTTCAAAAACGATACCAAATTTTGGATCACCCTGTATAACTAAAGAAATTATATATGTTTAATCAAATTCTGTCGTCAAAATAATTAATAAATAGCCAACAAATTGAATCTTGCGGTTAGACATTTATATGTAAAATTACAAAGTAAAGTTTTGTTTTAATTGTCATTTAATATAATACTAAATTATATGTATTACTAAATTTAATATAACATACTTAAATAAAATACTTCATCATTTTCTACTTTATTTTGCTTTCATAACTGTCAATTAATGTCAAAAAACAAGTAGAAAAATAAACAAGAAACTGAACAATTTTATTTTACCACAACTATACCAATAATTGTGCCATAGACAATCAATAATTTATTAATAAAAAGTCAAAAAATGAAAAAGTCACAAAAACCTCTTAAAACAATTTATACTTTTATGGTTTTTTCTTTGTGTTCTTTTTTGTGGGATATTTTATAAAATGTTGTCAATTATTATTTGGCTGTTATATGTATAAAAAAGCAACAATCATAAAACTCATTTATAGAACAAAAAAAAAATATAAGTAATGGAAAAATAAAAAAGGAAGGTCGATTTGTAAAAACCTTACAGATTTTAATGTTTATTTATGTTTTCAAGTACATGTATATTTGTATTTTTAAATACGAAAATAAAAAATAAAAACACATAACTTTTCTGGACTAGATTTTAGTTCCTTCCCAGAACAAAATTTTTACTAAAAATCTGTTAAATCGTATATATGTATGTATACTTACTGTATAATCTCATTTATTCTAGACATAATGTAAAAAATCAACCTTGAGATTTATCAAACATTTGTTATGAATATAATATTGACCTTTTTTATATGTTAACAAACTACTACTAACCACTACAATATAATAACAACAATAAAGAAGTAAAGCTTGCGCTTAGTTCTAACAAATAACAAACCATAAATATGTGCAAATCAATGCCATTTATATTTGTTCAAAAACAAAATGCAAATAAAATACTGACAAAAGTCCTTTAACAATATAATATTAAGACAAAAAAAACTATAATAAGAGCAACATTTGTATAAAATATTCTTTGTAACGAACTGACATAAATACTTAAGAAAGTGTGACAAACAGTAAAGGACAAAATAAAACATCTAAAGTAATAGAAACTCAAATAACTTAGAGTTTAATAAATTTTAATATAAGCTTGACATGAACTTGTGCAGTATTAAACAATCAGCGTTGAATAGTTAATGAAACTGATAATAAAATCTTAAAGAATCGAATTAAAATTTTACAAAAAATACAAATCTTAATAAACTCTCTATGTATATGGTAGCATATTAACTAGTGTAGATAAATGTGTTGCCAATTTGACGATTACAAAAGACGTTTTTAAAAGAGATCTATGGTCCAATTTATAGTCAGGATGTAGTCTTGACTAGACTACAAAATACTCAAGTCTATAGTATAGTCTATAGTTTAATTTATAGTCTGATCTATAGTCTGGTCTATAGTCTAGTCTATAGTCTAGTTTTTAGTCTATTTTATAGTCTAATCTATAGTCTAGTCTATAGATTAGTTTATAGTCTAGTCTATAATCTAGTCTATAGTCTAGCTTAAAATGTAGTCTATAATCTTGTCTATACCCTATAGCCTAGTCTAGAGTATAGTATATGCCTAGTCTACAGTCTAGTATATAGTATAGTGGATAGTCCAATCTACAGTCTATATTGACAAAACTTTAATTAGAATTACATTAAATGCAATTGTAATAGAAAATGTAATCATTACCCTCATGACTGGTCGGTTGTAAAGTATCAGAGATTCTTAAAAAGACTATGAACTTTTCAATATTAAATAGAAAAAAAATTTATCCACCACTGTCCATATTTATATCTGTTTATAACATGTGAATACTAATAAATAATAACACATCCGCACTATAACAACAACAACTGCAAAAGACGAAAACCCAACAACAAAATAACAAATAACTATCAAATCAGACATCATAAGGTTATGAAAACAATATTACTCTACTGTTACTAATAAGAACAATAATCTTCTTTATCGTTTTTATCTTTTCTTCAGTGTTATTCTATTTATTTTTTTTTCATATTTGCTTCATTTGTATATACGTAGTATAAATGTTTGTAGTTATGTTGTATGAAATGATATCACTCCCTCAATATATTTCGAAAAACGGATGACAATAAAAATAGCAACGACAACAACACATCCTTAAAATTGTATAAAATACAAATATTACAATGAGTAGTTTGACGGCAGAATAAACTAGGCATTTTGATATTTGCTTACATACAACTGGTAATAATGTTGGCTTGAAGGAGTACGAGTAAATATTGTAACATTTAACAGTTACAATTTCCCACAAATGTTTTTGTCGACACGGTAGTGTGTATTTGTTATTGTTGTTGCTGCTGTTGTACCATTTCTATTTCTTCAGGCATTTGTTTCACATCATTTTAGTACAAGTGTCTGGCATTCAATTTAACATGTAGATTTTATTCATTTATGCGACAAATGTTCTAATGATATTTCACAATAGAAAACAGATGGAAATATTATTGTTGTTGTTTCTACAGTTGTTGGTTGGTTAGTTACTGCTAAGTTTGTAATATCAGGAATGGTCAAAATAGTATCAAAGTTGTGTGCCTTTAATAGTTTAAGGTTTATTAAAATTAACCTGTAATATAATTATAAGGGAGCTTATACATATAACGCTAAAAACTGTTCTTCTTAACGTAAAGTGAATTTAGGTTGTTTCTATTTGAAGACTTTTATTTACTTATAAGATTTATAATGAATTGTATAATAAAATGGCCATTATTATGATTTTCAGCAGAATGCTATTATTATGGTAAAATTCAAATCCTTTTTTAAACAATTAACTAAGCGTGCCACATATTTGACATTTATTTCTTTTTATATATTCAGAAAAATTTTATTTTACATAAAAATTAATATTTATGAATATTACGAATATTTAGGTATTTGTATGTGTATATAGAGTAAAAGAAATCTATAAAAAATCTAAATTGCATGATTAAAAAATACAAAAAAGAGGAAAATAAATAAGAAATTCTAATAAATGTCAATAGCAGTTTACAATAAAAACATTTTTAAGCAGAATACTCGACATCAAAAGGCAAATATACTCTTAATAAAGCAATCAATATTAACAGCAAAATAAAAAAATATATAAGCAAACATGCATAAAAATATACACATTTATATACATAAACATTTAAATATTTATATTTTTAAAATTTTATTGAATAGATTTGCCTAAATAAACTTCAAATGAAAAAAACTTAAACGCGTTTTTTAACATTTAAACATAAAATATGCGTTAATTTCATTAAGAAATTTCTTAACTTTATAAGATACAGAAAATTACTTTCCACCATAAAATTATAGTATTAAAATTCTACTAAGTAAATTAAACAAAAACATTTATTTAAAAAAAAAATAAATAAACCAATATATAGTTTATCAACTTAAAACCAATAAAATGAAACCAGATAAGCTCATCTACGTAACTTTTTTATTTGAAATAAACTAAAAATTCAATACATCCTATCTACTTGCATGCTTCTGTGTTCAGTAAATAAAACAAATGTATTCAATAAATATTGAAATTACTTTTGTACGAGTTATATGCTTTTTTTATAACATTTTAACTATTGTTGCAAATACTTGAACAATAGTGTATTTGTTACTCAATGTTATATAAGCATAGAATATTTTTTCTTCTATTAGACGTGTCTACTATTGTATCTATTCTACATTATAGCAATATACAAAATTTACTTTAAAATACCATAAATCTTCGTTAAATGGTGAATGTAAAGCCCATCAGTATTACTTTTACAATATATATTACACTTTGTCGGAGAAGTTTGGGGAAAAAAACTGAGTACAACTAAAATAAAATTGTATTGAATTTGTATTATAGTCAGACTTTAGTATATATTATGTATATGAGGAAGTATTAAAATTTTTTGATTTCTGAATTAGAAACATTTAAGCCATATTTAAAATATTTTAAATAGAGTGTTTATAATTTTTCAAAAAATCCGTTGTCATAGTACATATATACATACCTAGGACAACACTATGTTGCCAGATAATGCAAGCTCATTATTGACAGCAATCCGTTGTTAATAGTAATCTTACCACGTTTGTTTACATTTAGATAACGGATGTGTATTTCAATTTTACAATGTTGCGTTTGCAACAAATAATAGAAACATTCATGTAAACATTTGTGTAATAAATTGGCCGACTAGCAACTAA
Organism: Lucilia cuprina; assembly: GCF_022045245.1. Classification (NCBI taxonomy): domain Eukaryota; kingdom Metazoa; phylum Arthropoda; class Insecta; order Diptera; family Calliphoridae; genus Lucilia; species Lucilia cuprina. The sequence continues at coordinate 15,124,739 of NC_060952.1, forward strand.
GGTGTTGTACCTCCTTTATGAACTACATATACAAATTCATAGTAAAACTAAAAATGTAGTAACTGTATGAACATTTAATTGAAGATTAGTGGACTAGTAATAGTGGATGGAGCACATGCAATAAAAATCAAATCCTAAAATTCATATTTCTCCTACATCCGAACTATCAATAGTGGACATTGTAAATTTCATACAAATTAAAACGTATATTTTATAAATCTAAATAGTTATTTATTATGTAAGAATGATCCATGTTATATCAGTTTTGAAAATTTTCATCTAGACCTCCATCTGCCCAAATGTACACTTCCCTATAGATACTGAAATATTAACATTTATATACACATATATTTATGTACTTTCTCTTATGCCAACAATAAATATGTATGTACACTGTGCATTGCATTATATATTAAATTTTGGCACTTGATGTTTTCATTTAAATTACAACAAGTACGATTAAAACTGCTCTAACCAAGATTATACAAAGATATGTGATATATATCTGTCTATGTATGTATTTATATTGTTAATTAGGGTTGCTTAATATATATGCTTACTATCGTTCCTATATAAAATGAAGATCTAATTTAATTTCAGAATAAAATATTAGAATAGATGGATCAAAGCATAAAAAAGCCTTTTTGAAGCATTTCATAATTTTTTTAAACATTAAATTGGTTTTTCAGAAAAACGATTTGACTGACGTATATAAACTGAACTTCTAACCCCAAATGTTCAAAATTCGAAAAAATAAATCAAAAAAAATGGTTAAAATTTTAGAGATTTTTTTTCTGTTGATAATTACTAATTGTCACTTAACCCGATATATACAAAAATTTTTATGGCAAGTATATTTGCCATTATATTGGACAAGTCTTATATGCAGATATGTTTATTTGTTATATCTACTCAAATATACATATGTATGTTTATTAGGCTTTTAATATATTTATACATTCATATATACATATTTGTATCAGATGCCAAAAAAATAATATTTGGATTTATATTTAATTGGAGTATTAAAATTTTTCAATTTAACTATTTCAAAGACATTAAAGATATTATTTGAAAATTTTCTAAAATTAAGTTATGTTACATAAATCATAATCTAACATTCAAAGAGTAATTACTTTACCATTATAATTGTAGTTAAATAAATATGGAATAAAAAATTAACAGTTTTTGAAATAGTTATTACAACAGAGTAATTATATAAAAAAAATAAAAATAGAATTCGTGATTTTACATAATAAATATAACAAATAAGTGTGTTATATTCGGTCATGCGGAAACTTTTATACCCTCTATCAAATTATTGCCGAAAAGGAATTCTTTGCTATAAATAAACTATGATATTAATAAATCTAATTTATCAAATCTATGTTGAATTTTATTATCATATACCGATATTAATATGAACAGAGGACTTTGATTAAGGCCATAAAAATGGATAAGTTATTGAAGTATTTATTTAATATTAATATTATTTAAATTTCTATTTTAGATAATGTTCATCTTAGTAAATAAATTTTCATAAAAAGCGAAACCAAAACTCAGTAAATATTTTTATGATTGTGTATTATGGAACAAATGCACAATCATATTTGTATGTTGCCCATAAGTGTATGTAGCAGTTATTGTAAATTTCTCATGTTCACACTATACTTAATCTTCATATACTTATACAAATTTGTTTGTGCGCATTTTTTCGAAAAAAAAATCATTGATTGTTCTTTTATTGCTGCATTGTTGGTTAGTATGCAAAACATAATGCAAATATGATTATGGCACTATCATAGATTGTTTTTCGCATAAATATAACGCTGAAACATTATTCAAAGCTCTAATATACATACAAACGTTGTTTAAGGATTTGATGAATTGCTTTACAGATATACACATAATACAAATGAATCTGCTATATAAATTCATATGTTAGAAAATACGTACATATGTATACGTATATACGTAGATTGTCATTATTTGCCTACTTTCACTCACATACATTTTTGTATGTATGTGAACAAATTTAATACATTATGCTGCATATTGCAATTTTCCCTTTATTCTACTTTGTAAGCCTGGGATTGTACGTGTGTAAGAGGATTTGAAAATTATATGCTTTTTTGCACAGTGTTTTATTTATCTGTGTTTATTTTGCTTAGTGTTTCTTTGTCACTCTTAGCGTATACGTAATAAATATTTTGAAAAATTCTATACGCTTAGTTGTTCGCATTCATGTGTATATTCATATGTACAAAGATAGTTTCATAATCTTGGATTTTAGTTTTTAAGTATTTGGCGTAGGTATTGTAAATATTTGGTGTTTCGAATGTTAAAGGTTGTTTATAAGAATTACAAATTATAACGGATATTTAAAATTATATTTTATATCAAAATTGTGTAACTCAACACATATGTATGTCAAAATAAGTTATTACCCAATAGGCAAAAGCCTTTGAAATGATGTAAATATGTATTTGAAAACATATTTAAATTTCATAAATAGCCTTTGAGAATTTAAAAATTTAGTTAGAAATCAAACATATTTCAAATTTAAAAAAAACTAGTGGTAAACTTGAAACTGAAAAAAATTTCAAACCCTAATTACAATGCAAGCTATTGCAAAATTTATATATTTTTAACATCGTCTGAAAATTAGATATTCACACATTAATTTTATCATATTTTCTAATGTTTTTCGCTCCCTTGCTGTCGAAAAATAATCCTTTTCTAAAAATTATTTATTTTTTTAAAGAAAATTTTCTAAATGCAATTAAAACAGGAATAAGAGTACGTACAAAAAAAAAACTTTTTTGTTATTTGAGATTGCACGTTATATTCCAAGAGTATATAATATTTATATCAAACACCACTATATTTGGAAGGATATTATTTTTAGAATACATAAAATTTAAGCAAGCTTAACTATTCTATCTTAAAGTATTTTCCTCCATATTAATAGCCACTATTACAAAAATATCAAATCATACATCACATGATGACATTCATATGTACATACAATACAAAGGAAATCTATAAAAAATATCCGAAACACAACAACATGTTTTGGTTGGTCAAACATGAGACTGTATGTTACATTTTAAGACAAAACCACAATCAACCAAAATTTTACAAAACTCTATAAAACAGTAATACGCACTTAGTCTCAAATATACACAGATATACATTCAAATAGCAAGGCGAACATCCCTGTAGTTCGGTGTTGTTATCCCGAACTAGAGATTTTGTGTTTATAGCATTTAAAACAAATCAATTGATACTTTAAAAATATACTTATCTTTATAACACAAAAAAATATTTTTTTACATAGTACAACAAATATATAAATTGAAATTAATATAGTATTTCTTAAATTAATCCATTTACAACTTATAAAATAGCTTTCTACTACCTATAACCCAAAGTATACATACGTACGTATAAATATACTTCCTAAAATGTATGAAGATGACTTCCGGAGACAACCTAATAACACAAAAAAAACATTTTTACCAAATGTATCTAATGCCTGTTTTACTAAGGTGGTAAGTAGATAATAAAAGTTTGTTTGGATCTGTGAGTATTTGTTATTGCCTTGTACTCTTTGCATGTGTATAAATACAAATTTAGGAGTTTGTTTTAACCAATAATCCGTAAACAGTATAAACGAATGCGGATTTGATGCTAGAGAAACATGCGGTTTTTCGTAAAACACGACATGCGTCTATTGTTTTCAAATTTACTTGTTCTATACCATATACAAATAAAATTGTTAAAGTAGTTGCTGTCATTGTCCTTGTAATCATACAACATTGATAGAATGTATGTATATTTCTTGTTTATTTTTGTTGTATATGTTATTATTTCGTTTTTTGCTTAAAAATAGAAACAAACAACTGTGGTTTTACGAAATGTTGTTGCTGTTTGTGAAGTGATGCATTGAATGTTACCAACAAACCAACCATGTCTGGACTCGATAAACTTTAAAATTGTTTTGTTGATGTAATAAAGAAAGAAATATAGTATGAGAAAAAGGATTTAGAGAAAAAAGCCATTATGATTTTGTGTATAAGTACATACTTGATACTTTAGCAGTAGTTTAAGAGTATTATTTTTTGGAAAATATTTTGTAATAAATTGAATTGTTTTCAAAATGATTTGGCACATAAGTTGACAAGGAGTATCAAGAAAATTTTGTTACTCGTTCAGTTTAGTCAATTCAATATAGAATGAAAAGTAGTAGACAACAAACCTATCTCAAAACAAAATTATTTACTAGGTAAACGAAAGTACACTTAATGCGAGATTTCTAACGCTATAAGGTAGACTATTAGATTGGCTAATATTTTTAGCAACATAATTAAAAACTGAATATAAAGCAGATGAAGAACATCCTTTATCAAAATAGGATATAAAACAAGTAAGAGTGTTATATTCGGCCATGCCGAATCTTATATACCCACCATCAAATCATTCATGTTTATGTAGAATTTTACTGATGTACTCACATTTTTGGGTCAGTAATAAGTCTTAAAGTCATTTTCAGAAGGGGACCTTGGTAAGGTCAGTTATAAATCCATTTTCATTAAATTTATGAAAATGATTTTATTTCCTATAAAACTTTTTTATGTCAAATTTTATTGCTTTATATATATGTTATGAGCAGATATGAGCATAAATTTAAGTTCTCCTTAAACATGTTTGTGTTGAATTACACCGCTATCGATACATCTCTTAGCGATAAAGTTATTTTCTGAAGGGGGCATTATAATAGGGATAGGAGAAAACGTGAACCGATATTCTTACTTTCAATAAGGATCGATCCTTATAAAATTTGATAGGGAGATTTTGGCTCACACGAAACTTGTGTATGCAGAATTTTGTAGTAATGAGCGTTGAATTCGTTTTCTAAATGGCACCTTATTAGGGGGTTAGATAATAATGGACTCATCCTCATAAAATTTAAGAAAATGATTTTAGTTCCCATAAAACTTTTATATGTCGAATATTATTGTTATATATATGCTTCTTAAGGTAGATATGAGCATTAAAGTCGTTTTCTGCAAGGGACCTTATAGGTGGGATAGGATCAATTATGGATAGGGTCAATTATCGTTATAAAATTCTACAAAGAGATTTATGAGACCATAAAACATGTTTGTGCCGAATTTCACCGCTATTGATGCTTCTCTTAGCCAGTTATGAGCGACAAAGTCATTTTCTGAAGGGGACTTTATATGGGGGGTAGGGTCAATTATGAACCAATCCTTATAAAATTCTACGAAAAGATTTATGTCCTCATAAAACATGTTTGTGCCGAATTTCACTGCTATTGATGCTTCTCTTAGCCAGTTATGGGCGATAAAGTCATTTTCTGAAAGGGACTTTATATGGGGGGTAGGGTCAATTATCGACCGATCCTTATAAAATTCTACGAAGAGATTTATGTTCCCGTAAAACATGTTTGTGCCGAATTTCACTGCTATTGATGCTTCTCTTAGCCAGTTATGGGCGATAAAGTCATTTTCTGAAGGGGACTTTATATGGGGGGTAGGGTCAATTATGTACCGATCCTTATAAAATTCTACAAAGAGATTTATGTCACCATAAAACATGTTTGTGCCGAATTACACCGCTATTGATGCTTCTGTTAGTGAGATGTGAACGATAAAGTCATTTTCTGAAGGGTACTTTGTATGGGGGGTAGGGTCAATTATGGACCGATCCTTATGAAATTCTATGAAAAGATTTATGCCCCATAAAACATGTTTGTGCCGAATTACAGCACTATTGATGCTTTTGTTAGTCAGTTATTGGCGATAATGTCATTTTCTAAAGGGGGGCTTATATGAGGGCTAGGCGAAATCGTGGACCGATATTTCCCATTTTCAGTACCAAACAAACTGGATCAACTATAAGTATCTGTGCAAAATTTCAGCTCGCTAGCTACTTCCGTTTGGACTCTATCGTGTTTTCAACAGACAGACAGACAGACGGACAGACGGACAGACGGACAGACGGACAGACGGACGGACATGGCTAGATCGTCTTAGAATCTAATAAGGACCCAGAATATATATACTTTTATGGGTCTTAGACGAATATTTCAATGTGTTACAAACGGAATGACAAAAACAATATACCCCCCATCTTTTTTGATGGTGGGTATAAAAAACATAAGAAAATACAAATCTATGCTGAACGAAAATACTTTTATTAATGTGGCTGCTATTTCATCGATTTAGATATATAAACTATTCTGACCACAATATAATTATATCATATTTCAATTAATTTTCAATCTCCATTATATACTTATTTTTTAACGCAAACTATTTAATTTATTTTCCTTTTGTACTCGTGATTAATCACCATCTACAAAAATGAAACAAATGTAAAAATTTACATATAATAATTTTGATTAACAATTTCATTCAAGGGATTCATTTATAAACATTTGTGTAAATAAGTTTATACACTTTCACATATATTGATGTCTTTCCAATCATTTTTCGTCATGGTTAGATAAACACAAACTGCAATATAATCCTTTTAGCATTTATCACTTGTCTTTCTATATATACATACGTGTATGTATGTACGTTTGTATTCATATAAACCTTAATGAAAGGTTAAGAAGCCAACATTGCAAACTTAATTTTTATCGTTTTTGAAATAATTTAGAAAAAAATTGAACAGAAGAACTCACTATCTCCGGACTGATAGATTATCACAATAGTAAATAACATATGATCTTTCACATTACAAAATAATTAGATTTGAACATAAAACTTGTTTAAGTCAAATTCACGTAGATCAATTCTAAACCGAAATTTAGAGCTTTCTGTTTTCTTCTAGTTTTATCTACGAACTTCGTTAAATTTAAATTTTATTGATTATGAATTAACTGAAAAAATATAACCAGAACAAGATTAATAACTTTGATTCTATACCTTCATATTTGCAATGTTGTTTGGCAACTATTTCATGCATTTTCTCGTTTGTTAACCCCCGTGGTATGTCATTACTTCACTGTCCAGTTAATGCATAGTAACATCGTTGTAAATGCTATATCAACTGTGTGTATGAGCAGTAACAAATGAAATTCTTGTTCATATCAATCATAAAATTACATCCATTTACGTCATTTTAATCACCCATTGAAAAGATTTTCTTTAAAACAATACTTGTATTCTTGCTTACTTTTTATTTTCAGTTTCAGTTTGTTTTTTTTTTATCGTCTTCTTTTAAAGAACTTCATCATTTGGGGTGGCTAAAAATATATATGAAATACAGTGAATCTTTTGGGCAATGCGGTCAACTGTAATGACTGTTTAATCAATCACAGCTGAAAACTGCCAAGAAAAATTTTGTAGATAATAAAAAGAATTTTCATTTGTTTCCATATTTTCTACGTTATCATTTTTATAAATAATGTTAAAAAATATATAAATTAGTTTTTGTGAAAATATAAAAAAAAACAAATTATATTTTTTTAACTTAGAGTGTAAAGGTACTGAGTCTAATTTATAATAATATCAATTTTATAAACCTTTAATTACATTTCATCAAGTAAATAATAAAATTTGCTTTAAAATATTTATAGACATTTTATTTGGCTTTTGTATTCTAGTTAGTTAGTTGGAAAAGAGGATGTATAGTATATACATCAAATTCGAAGAAATACACAGAGGCCTGTTGTGCGCTTCTTAACCAGCGCCTCAGGTAGAAATCGAACCCACCATCCCCGACTAGAACACTAAACACTAGCCTACCGAAGGACACTTTTTTATTCTAAGTTTAGGATGTTCTGTTAGTTAAGGATGGCGAATACACAAAACGGTTTCATATTATATGCTCGTTCAACAACCCAACTTTTAAACTCCCTAACTTTTACCTATAAGTCCTTGATGGAAATAATTATCAACAATTTTAAAAATAAAAGTTTAACCGAGATAGAGAAAATTCACTGACTTCCATTCCATTTAAAAAATGGAATAGTGATAAATCAATATCAACGGCTACTAAGTGAAATTTCGATCTTAATTATTTGTATGTTCCTTGATAATTTTGTATCATCTTGCCCTAGGCTACATGTTCAATAACATATTTTTTCTACGAAATTTTGTGTTATAAACTTTCTATAAAATAAAAATTTTGTTTGTGAATAAGGGGGTTAACCTATTACATTATTAATATTATTGTCAACATACAAACACATTATTTATATTTAATAATTCTGGTATTAAATAAATTATTTTTAATCTTTAGCATTTTAAAATGTATATTATCAGAAAAAAGAGCTTAGACATTCTCCCTCTTACCTTAGACGTAACAAACACATACTTATTTTTCCCATTATTTTAAAGTTTGTAAAGTTTACTTCATTTTCGGCTGAATATACAATTTAAAAATGATTTTCCTTCGAAACCATTACAACCTTGAAGACTGCAAACGACAAACTGACTTTAGATTTATTATTTTATTTTTTTTACTTTTCCTAGAAAAATAACAAGAACAAGTTTACTTGAAATAAACTTTAGGCCTTTTAAAGAACAACAACCACTATTTTAAAATTTATATTAAAATTATATTTTTATATACTTTACACATAGAAGTAAATGTAAAAAATATTTTTCTCGTATTATTAAAATAATGGATCATGCTGTGTGTTAAAAAGAGATTCTTCAAAACTGAACACGATTTATATAATTTTTTTATACTTTTTATATATTCTTCCTACTTTAATTTTATTCTTCTTGACATTCTAATGAAAAAAACTGAGTTTTTGAGTACTTTTGAAAAACTTTTGAATGGAATCAACAATAAACGAGATGTTAGTAAGTATGAACTAAGCAAAGTTTTTTTTTATATACAAACATACCTATCCATGAGAACGATAAAGTATTTTTGGTTTGTAGATTAATTGAACACTTTTAAGGTTTAAGACGGGATTTTACAATTTCAAAAATGAGTGTTATATCTGAGAGAATTTTCAATTTGTTATTAGAAATCGAATTTTCTATTAATGTCTTGATTTTTTAACTTTATTTTTAACAATGAACTATCATGAATGTTAAAGTAATTTTCTATAGTAAAAATGTTTTAAACAAAACACATTATTAATAGAGATTATTTTTGTAAATACAATGCCATTGGTAAAATTTCCATAATAAGTATAGAAAACGATATTACAATGTGTTAAAAATGGAGTAGAGTGCTTTATATTCGATTAATGTCTTACACAAACATTTAATTTTTTCACACTTATATTATTTCTATGTCCTTAGTAAAGCAATTTCTTATGGTCTAGTAATTTTATTTTACTCAGTTGAAATGATGTTTCTTAAAAATCACACTCATACTTACATCACCATCATCATCACGCTTTACATAAAAAGTAATAACAATGCGTTCGTTCTTTCGTACTTTTCTTGCACTTTGTCGTTTATTCATGTTTGTTTTTTCTTTATTTCTCTTGTACTTACTTTTCAGTCTATGTGTTGCCACCTCTGGGTTTGACACCGTTATTAATGTTATGTGAGTAAATGTATGTGTATATATATGTATAAGTTCTTGTTTATATTCCCTTTTGCTTTTGCAAGTAACTGGGATTTAAGAAAACTTTGTAATTTCTTTGAGTAGAGTTTAGACTTTTTATGCGCTTGTATGAGTTTGATTTTTTTCTCTGCTGCGATTATGTATGTCCATGCAGTTCGGAGTTTCTGTCCTGATCAGTTATTAAAATACAAATAAACAATAAAATCTGTAATTTTTTTTTAAACTTAACTCGATTTAAAAGATCTAAAGTTTTCAAAACTTTATGAACCATAATCGGACTTCTCAAAACATTACTATCATATACTAAATTATAAAACGATAGCTTTAGATTACTTATGGGCACAAATAACCCGATCAATTATTTTCTATGTATTTAAAATATCATCCAGATAGTATGTTATTTAAACAAATACTTGGAAAAGCGATACATTAACTGCATGTAAAATTTCTGGGATGTGTTTGAAATATTCAGATTTTTTTAATGTTAAAAAAATATACACACATAATAAAAACAAACTTTTACGTGATAAAAGCAAGTTTTTGCTGATTATGAAAATGTGAGTTAAAGTATTTTTATATCATCCTTAAAATAAAGGAATATATAAAATAATAAAATCAAAAAACAAAAATGTAAAATAATGCTATTAAAATAAAATAAAATATCCTTTGGATAAATTTTTTATGTATTTATATTAGATAGTTTATAATAGTTGAAAGTGCATATTTTTTTAAATGTTTTGAAAATAAGAATTTAATTATGCTTGAGTTTTAAATATATGTACTAATTTAAGTGCTGTTTCATAATACTGATAAAAAATATCAAGGACCTTAAATAACTGTTATCAAAATTTTAGAAATCAAAAAAATTGCCCTTTTTTAAGAAATATAATTAAAAGTTACACAATAACAGTTTAGGTAACATAAAAAAATAAATGTTTTCTATTTATATTTAATAAATATTTTTTTTCCTTGTTAATAAAAATTTTCTAGCAGCAAATGTTAGTTTTTTATTATTTAAAACCATTTAAATTGATATAGAAATAATGGTCAATAATCGATTTACTCTTATAGGAATGAGTAGATAATTATTATTTTTTTAAAGCATTGGGGCTAGGATCAAATAATGATCAATAATTTAATAATTAGATTTTCTTCTTTTTTATCTAAAGTGACATTCTTTAATACACTCATACCAAGAAAGTCCACAGAAACTGAAATATATAAAACACACTGTGAAATGGTGTACATTTAGATCGGTCATGAGTGTCATTTTTGTAAAAATTTCCTTTATCAAAACAACCACAATCATTTCTTACAGTACAGACTGAAATAAAAATAACATTGTGTTTATCCAATACCTAATTCCATATTAACCAATTTAATATTTTCAGTATCACTTCATTTTCAATCCCCATAAACAAAACATCCATAACATTATACTTAATAACATTAACGTTTTTATCTCTACATTCTTTGGAAATTTTCTCTAAGACTCTGGATTTAAATTGTACACAGTCATCGTAGAGATAAATGGAAATTCAAATATTTAGAAGATGTTAATAACAATATGTATAACATTCCAATGTCTAATATTTACTCGTTAACATAAAACAAGCAGTTGTAGGTTAAGAACACAATAACCATACTCAAAACACATTTTACATACAAACATTGCTCCCGGGCCACTTTCATGGATGATAAAATCTTTAGTGAGACATAAATTAATATTTTCCTGCCTTTTGGGGTGACATGCCCCGGTCATCAGCCCGTACGTTTATTAAGTGTAAAGTTCAAACGCAACGACTAGAAGTCATGATTTTTTTTTGTTAGTTACTTAAATAGTCTAAGAAAACAAACGGCAAGTATAAGATAAGTTGACCAAAAATTATTGGCCAAAAATAGAGAAACAAAACAAGTGGATTTTATCTGTTTTATAAACATGAAAAAAAGGTAGGCTGACTTAAATAAAAGTGTTAAACAAATAAGTGGAGTTGATGAGATAAATTGTGATTTATGTGGAATTTTTTTAAAGGGAAATTAGGTAAACGCAATAAATAATAATAAGAATGAACATAATATATAATGACGGACATAAAAATGTATAGTCATGCATAAGGAAGTAAAGAATATTTTGTAAATTTTAAGGCAAAACATATCTGGCATAACTTTGTCAGTTTCAAATATATTGAAAAACAGTTTCTAAGGGAATTGAATAAAATGATGTTAAGAAGTATTGTTTATTAAAACCTTAAAACAAATTAAGAATAAATATATTTTTTCGTTTAGAAAAACTACTCTTATTCCTTTATAATTTTTTACTCTTCCTATAATATTGATTTTTTTATATGTTTTAAATTTATGTCGCTTGTTTTAAATTTTATGCCGCTTGTAATGATATAACCGGATAAAGTGAAGCAATGAATTTACGTACCTTAACTAAACTTATAATGGTATTTGTAAGTATATTTTTATGCACTGGCAAAAATAAAGTGCTAAAGAAATTGTTGTGCATATTAAACAATGTAAACAGTTGCCACCTTTTTATCAACATTTTATGGCATGCAAATATTTCTCATAACTGCCACATCAGGTGAATGTGCAACATTACATATGCATAAAACAACCATAAAAGCCGCAAAATGTTCCTAAGTAGAAATACTTAAAAATCTAGACGAGGCACAGTGTTACAAATACTTTGAGGTATGGATACCGTCTTTTGTTTTAAGAAACTTATAGAAGTGAATTATGGATATTCAAGTCTGATGATTATGTAAATACAAAACAGAATTATAACAATTTTTGTAAAATTACTAGAATGTTAATAGTTATTATGTGCTACAAATGTATATTCAGGATATCTGGATATATAGGGACTAGATAGACAAAGGTTTATATACCAAGTTTTATGAAACACCTTGTTGATTACGACTTGTAGCTTGAGGAAAAAGTTCATGTAAACAGATGCACATATTTAGCTATATTGACTAAATAATCATGTGCCTTTATAGAGCCATCATTAAAAAAACACATAGTGACCTCAGTACTATAGATCAGTATAGTAACAACATGGACACTATGGCACTTTTAATACTGATATATAAGTATTACAATATTTTATCAGAATGTAATTTTCATAAAATTGGTCACTGTGGTGTCACAAAAAAAATTCATTAAGAGGACAATTTAATGAAAGGACCATTTAAAAAAAACTGAAACAGGTTGGTGTTCTTAAAAGTTCTAAAAAGTTATTATATGATATTTTCTTAATGGTTCCTTCAAATCAAATTTTATACCAAAAAAATATATAGCATATAAAAAAATAAAAATTCTAAACAAGCAATTCAACATAATAATAATCTTTGATAACTTTGACCTTCAAAAGAAATATTTGATTTTAAACCTTAAAACAAAATTTGATTCGAAGGAATTGACTTCTTATTATGTCTGTGCGAAGTTTTCAATATATTTCAATTACGCCCTACAGTGCACTACAACAAACAATATATATAGGTAAGATTTGCTTGTACATACAAACATATATATAGACTTTTATATGTATTTATGAACGACTCATGCATACGTAAATGTAAATATATACAAAAATTCATATGCAAATGTAACAATGCATATTTGTACCCTACACAATTATGGTAAGGTCATTACGAGATTTTGCTTATGTTTGTAACGCATCATTTAATTTAGTCCAGATTTTTTGAAAAAAAGATTTATAGATTATACATAAGCATTATTGAGATTGGTTCACCAAAAATAAATAGTTTTTCATACATAAATTACTTATATATATATATCGGAATTAAAATAAAATTTAACATATGTACATTAAAACAAAATTATTTATAAATAAAAATTAAAAATTGTGTAGGGTATTACATAGTCAGTAATTTCCGACATTTTATTTTATATTCTGCATCTTTTTACTTTCTTGCACATTTTATAACTATTTTTAAAATACATATTACGCGTATAAACATTAGTTACATTTTAATGGTAGAGATTTACTATGGAAGTGTTGCTATTTCTTTTTTACTTTAATTTACAAACCCACACAAATAAAATTTCCACTGCACACACGTAGATACTACCACCTACGAGTTAAAATAAACATATATATACAACCATAAATTTAAAGGGCAAATAAAATATTTTTAAACCAGCAATAAAACTGTACATACCTTTTTAAATTTTTTTTTTTTATTTTTTAGAGGTTTATTTATAAATTATCAAAATAAACAAATGTATTTATTTGTACAATTTAGAAAAATAATGCTATATTTTTAATTAGTCCCTTGTGTACGAACGAATATAAAGGCGTTTTAAAACAAATTTGACACTTGAAATTCATTATAATATGTTATTTATAAATGTAAATAATATAATATGTTTATTTATAAATGTATTTATTTGCCTGTGAAATCTGCAGATTTTATTAAATATTCATGACATGTGTGAATAGTTACATTCATACAGGCTTGGGGTAATGTTTGTTATTAATATAATAACTTCAATAATAAAAATATATTATTTTGTATGAATTACAATTTAAGTATTTAATTGTAAACTTCTTTTTCAATTAGTTGGCGATTTTTTCAATATATTATGAATCTGCCTGAAAAAAGAATTTGTTTTGCCATTTTTGATTTTAATACCTGTTTATGATATATTAATTGCTCTCGAATCAAGCTGTGGCTTTAATATTTTTATAACAAATCGTTCGAATTTTAAATGAAGTATGTTATACTTAACAGCTTAATTTAAGTTCGGTATAAGACAGGGTATTTAGAATAAGTAGTATGTGACGCGGTTCCTAAAGAATGCAACCATCCTTTCAAGTATTGTATGCTTAGAAACCATTTATATTAAACTCCTTATTATTTACTTCAATAAATATTTATAGATACTCAGAATAATTATTATGTCAATTTAAGCTTAGATGAAACAATAATTTTTCCTTTATTTTATTGTTATATCCGCAAATGTTTATAAAAGTGAAAAAAAATATTTCTCAAATCTTCATTTAATGAAAGCATGTTAAACATGTACGTTTACTGAAAATCCATGTAATCCATGTAAACGACATCAATGCGTACTCTTATTCATGCATTTCTTCATTTAAACATATATTTGTTGTAATAACCCCTATGTATCAATGTATTTCCAATTGTAAAGTGTGATAATCCATTGTTTTCAGCTTAAATGTAGTACACATATGTATACACACAAACTTATGTATTTGAGTAAATGATATTTCGACTGATTGAAAAATAAAAACGTTAGCAAAATACTTAAATAGTATTTCTGTTTAAAATACCCTACAATAACTTTCTCGAAAGATTCCACACCTCCGCAAGTCTTAAAATATTTTCTTTAATCGATTATCTACCGCGGCTGTACTAACATTTGGTACTTATGTTCACATTTATAAAGAAAACTTAATTAATTTTTGTTATTTTCTAAAAAATCAATGATAAATTGGTTTTTACCAAGACTTCACTTCAATAATAATAAATCCACATCTATAATTTTTGGTTTTGAAATTATTTACAGTATATTTTTTCGATTTTTATAGGGCAACAAATAGAACGGCTTAAAAAATGTAGCTTTTCCTTTTTAACTCTGTATTGTTTTTTGTTAGATCAACGACTACAATAACAGTAAAACTGTAATACAATCATTTGTAGTTTAATATTCACAACTACACTACATAACACTTACAACTATTTTTAATACAATTGTATTATTTATACAATATACATATATAGTTATAATGGACAACCATTTAAGTCAATTTAAGTATAAATACATATTTGTACTCCACCATATTATATTCTTTGAAATCAACAAGACATCATTAAAATTGTTGTTTCTTTAATAGCACAACAAAATATTGTTTAGTGAACTTTAATATAATTTATTTTTTTTTATATTTTATCATCTTATAAAAATAATTTTAAAATAAAAAAATATAAGAACACAACAAACATTTTAAGCAAGATTGTTAATATAGATCAAAATTTAAAAAAATCGTTGCAAGAAAACGATCCTCAGAAACAAGGAAACTCTCCAAAAATTAAATTTTCGACACATGATTTTATGGTTGCTGTAAAAACTTCAAAGATCCAGTTTTTTTTTCAAAATTATGATTTTCGAGTAAGCACATTATACCTTGTTACCACAATTGTAGCATGTATGTATTAATACACATTAAAGTTACTAATATCAGTATGTAGGAGACTATTACAGTCATATAAATAAATGCTGATGTGTTTAGTTCTTAGTTCCAATTGTTGTCCGTAATATCGTTGTTCGTTTGGTTGATTGCAAATAAAAAAATTTGTAATTGTACTACGAGGGAGACACGAACATATTTGGTGTGGAATTTGAGATACATTGAACAATCGTACCACTATAAAATCGTAAGCAAAAAAATTAATAATATTGTAATCTAGTACTAGTAACACTGGTCTCCACAAAAAATATTTTGCTCCTTCAAATTTTTATGGATGATTGGGATATATTTGTCACTCCTAAATCTAGGTTACTATGCGTAAAAAATATATGTGTAAAAAATATTTTTTTGTAAAATATCTAAAGTGAATTTTAAAATGTGTACAAACTTAACAACAATAACTAATAAAAGTAAAACTTAGAAAATGATGTCTGGATGTTTATAAGTTATTACTTTGTATTTGTTTTTCTATCAATTATGCTTGACGACAAATAGACTAAGAAAAATACGCAAGCGTGCCTAACCATTTTCCGTTCTTCTTTTTTGTATAACCATTGTGAAACTATTCAAAATTTTCACCTAATACTGCACCAATTTTTTGCTGGAAAAAGTGTGAGTCCAAAATATTAAATTTTAGTGACATATTAAATATTAAAATTTAGCAACATTAAAATGATGCTAAATTTTTTCTCTCAGTGAAGATTTTCTTGACAATGTATACATCAAACAATCCGTACTTAATAGGCTTATTTTAACATATTTTTGAATTTTTAATATTTTTAAACCCACAAATTTTCTTGCAAAAGAAATTTAAAAAAAAAAATTGTTAATACTGAAAAATTAGTTAAATAATTTTGTCATCATATAATGAACTAAATATGAAATATATTTTTGCTAGAAGTGAATCCAATCTTAATAGACAGTATTTAACAAATATTTCATAAGCTTCACTGATATTATGCAAATGTTATAAAAAAAGTTAAATATTTAAATTTTTTCAGTTTTTGAAGTTTGAACGCTGTTAAACTATTAAACTCTTAGATGGAGGTAGATATCCAGGCCTTAAAAATGTATCGCCTTATACTTTCGAATATTTTAAGTACAATACTGTTAAATATTTACTTAAAAAATAATTTTTAAAAAAGTTTAAGATTTAATTTCACTTTCATAAGGGAGAAAGAAATCGAAAACAGATTCAGTGTGGCAATAACTTAATTTTATTCACCCAAATTCTCTTAATTTCCTAACTACACTCGCAATGAAATAAACCAATTGAACAAGTTTTCATTGTACCATTAAATGGATAGTTAGATGCAATTTTGTAGTAACATTACCAAAAAAATATTCGCATACATTGTAATATAAATGGCTTTTATTCTAAGAAGATTATTGTATTGTATATTAAATATATTATATTTAAATAAAATAAATATCTAAATATTATACCAATAATAACAATAACAACAAATTTTTTATAATTTAAATCTATTCAAATTTAAATTCAATAAATTGAAAATTAAAAGCAACGAAATTGAAAGTCAACGACGTATGATCAATTATTAATAAACGCAAATATAGTAAAGTAGAGAGAGAAAATTGTCGCATTTAATTACTGCCAACAATATTTGTGTGAAGCGGCCGAAATCGTACTTGAAAAGATAATATACATATCAAATCATTATGTATGATGAAAGGATCTATAAACTATCGAAGCAGGTATTCACCAATAATTTTATTAAAAATAGACCATGTCATTATAAAATATATATTATACAACCAATAAAATTTTTGGTTTAAATGAAAAATGTAATTTTAACAACAAAATCTTCTTTTGTTAACTAAATCAATTTCTAAAGCTCTTAAACAAAAGATAAAACATATTGTATTTTCTTGATGATGTTGCACATGATAACATGTGCAATTATTCATTTATCTGTTTTCAACAATTTTTAACAAAAATAAAAATAAAAACAATATATGAACATATTGAACAATAAACCGACTATCTATGTATGAAGGACAAAATTGTGTTTTTGTTCTCCTTTAAAAATTTACCTTGCTTTGTTTTATGATGATTCCCAAAACGATGATTCCTTATTGGATCTTTCTACAAGTTGGTGGTTGAAAATCTATAACATTTGATTAAATTGGAATTTTTAGACCTGGCTTTTTTGTTAGGTAACTTATTAGTTTCTAGTTGAATTTATAGAAAAAGAGGAGTACAATTTTTGAAGAATCTAAAAAAAGTCTTATTATTTTCCAAATTTTACACTTTTTAATCCATTTCTGGCACGGGTTCCCGTTATCAGTTTTGGCTAGAAATGTACACCGGTAACCTCAACTGTCCAGCTTACAAACGAACACTAAACCAAAAATATGTATGGTAACATCAAATAACATAACATCAAATATTTTGTAACTCTAGCACAATTTTTCTGAGTCAGTCTAATGACCCTTTTGAAATTTTCAATTAAAATTATCTTTTGTGCAATTTGTAAGAAGGCAATTTTTATTTGTTTTAATTATGTGGGTATTGCTGAAAATAAATGCTAATAATAGATACAATGAAATTTCAAAAACTAAAACATGCAAATATATACGTATGTATATGTATGTATAAGTAAATTAAATTAGATAAGAAATTTGCAAAGAACGTTGTATTAATATTTTCTGCAAAAATATATACAATCGAAATTTAAGTATTGTATTTATTTGTCATGAATACAATACTTAACAAATTTGCTTTAAGTCCAGAATTTTTACCGTTTTAATCGTTTCTATTTGTGATATACAAATAAATAGCAGAGGTAGAATAGAATCTTCTACGGAAGTCATTTTACATCACTTATACAGTTTACATAGTTCTACATTTGAAGTTGTGATAAATATTATTGTCTTGGCAATAATTCGTTTTATTTTTCCTGAGTATTTATACTATATTTAAATATGTTTATTAACTAATTTAATCGGTTTTTTAGTAACTTAATTATTTATTTTTTTTTTTCGAAAAAAAAACAAAAATACGCAAAAGGTACTATTATCATTTTATTAGAAAAACATTTCACCAACAACAAAAACTATGGAAATTATTAGGAATAAAATGACAATAGAAATTTTACACTCAACAAACAAGTTCAAAATATTCCAGATGGGAAAACTTTACAGAAATAAATATAAAACAATTTTGTTAAATAATACTTTTATTCTATATGTTTTCTATTGTATGGTAAAATTTTATATGAAAAACTAACTACTAACCAAACATATACTTGTAGTTTTTTTTTTTTTTTTTTTTTGAGTTTTCTTACACAAAACAATTTGTGTTCAAATACTATCGTGAGACTTGCTAAATTGAAATTCAAAATATTGTTGTCTATACAAACGAAGAAAAAAATAGAAAGTATATACTTATATTAGAGGTGCTCAAAATATGAATTTTGCTTGGATCTCATTTCTAACTCGTGTCAAATTTTTAGCATAGTTAGATAACGGAAACTCGTGCCGGTAAAAATTTAATAATGTAAAATTGGACAAGAACTAAACTTTTTTGATCACCTTTAATTTTCGTACATAAGAACTAGTTATACGAGAAGCTTTATAAGATAAAGAAGCAATATACATATTTCTTTATAGTAAAACATAACACAACTACAAGTGAAAGTACTAAGTGTATGTATTTGTACATACAAAAATTAATATCAACAGAAACACTATCACGTAAGGATAGTGATATTGCTTAAGAAAACCCTCTCAATTTTGACTACTAAAACACGAGCAAAAATTGTTTTTAAACAATAGACATTAGCGTTAGCTTAAATTCGAAATGGTTTAAAAATGATTTATAAACTTAACAAAATATGAAATACTTATGTAAAGTTTGCAATACGCTAAATACTTAAAAAGAAATATTTATCTGAGAACCAACAGAATTTATATTCCGGAGCCTTATCAAAATTTCAATTATCAATTGTGTTAAATATTAAATCCAAAAATTAAATATTTTGAAAATATATTTTTAATTTTTAGTCCAATGAATTTTGAAATAATGTTACTAAATTAGGACGATTAATACTAAGTTAAGACGTATAAATATAGCGGCAGCTATCAATATGGAACTGATGAAAAATTTTCCTTAGAGAATGAATAACTTGTACTTTTTATTTTTTTAAGACCATATAACTAAAATTTTTTACAATTTATATAACGATATATGCAACCATTTTATTACAACATACACTTTAGTAGTCAAAGACGATTTAGTTTTTTTTAATTTAAAATGAAAAGCCAAAAAGTTATATTTTTTTAAACAACAGCAAAAATAAAAGAGCTATCTGAAAAATAAAATACCCTACACATTTATATTGAACAAGCAATTAATTTAATAAATAAAAATGGATTTAATGTTAAACTAAGGCATATAGCCATAATCACACGGTGTATAAAGTCATACAAATTAGGAAGAAATAATGTATATAATGTACCCTTTGGTTATGCATGATTTCTTTCAAATCATTGACCTTAATGTAAGTAGACTGAAATTGTTAGTCCTAGTTTAATAAAGGGACTCCGAATTAACAAAAAAAATGCACTTATAATTCCAAAAAGGAAAAGTATATTGTTCATATTAAACAACTTCAATATTCTATGAATATTTTTTTGCATAAAATCAATAAATATATCGTGTGATCAATGATAATATACTTCAATTTTTCAATTATAATTATGGCATTTTAATACAGTCTTTATTATTTAAGACTAGTTAAAATTATTTTTGACAAATTATTTTTCATACTAACGAACTCAAAATATTTCTTTACAAGCAGCAAAAATATTCAAGACAATATAAACTCTTAACATAAATTTATTGTAAATATTTCTACATTGCATAACTTAAACTGCATCTAGAAAAAATTTATATGATTTTTACACTCGGCTATTAGAGTATGAGTGTGGTTAGAAGATGAGTTTTATTTTTTTACAATTGTTTGTACTCTTTATGAATAAACAGATTAACATCTTTTGTATCCTTTTTTATCAACAGCATCAACATCGTCATCATCCCCTTAAAATAGTATTTCATGTTTAGCGAGCTTTAAGCTTAAACGTCTATGTATTTACAATTACAAAATGAGTTTTATTAACTGTCACTTGCTTTTTTGTGGCTTATATTATTTCCTTTTCTTTTTATTATATTTTTTCCTTTTCTTTTTTATTATTTTTTTTTTATTTCTTGTCTGTTTAAACTCCTTTCAGGGTTTTTGTTTATGTGGGTGAACTGCTTTTAGCTAAGTTCTTTATTCTCTAATAGAGAGAAGTGTTATCTGATTGCTATTTTAAACAGAAATTCATGTTCGAATAAAAAGCCTTAGTAGAGCAAATATTTACGACATCCTTTGACAAATGAAGAGTGGAATTTATTTCACTAAATAAATAGAAATTTATATAAAAAAATAAAATTGAAATGGAATGAAATAGAAAAATAAATTGTTATGTACTTAAATACGACAGAAAGTTGTTTCAGTTCAGTTTGGCACATCATTTTGTGAAGAACTATGTAAATACAAGATTTATTGAGATATTATCATACATACTTGTTAGTTGTGGAATAGATTGATGTTTTATTTTTGTTAAGTATTTTTGTATCAAACAAGGAAATAAAAATAAATGGCAAATTATACGAAAATACTTATACATATGATAAAAAAGGTTCTTACTTGTAATATTTAGATGGCTTCATTACAGTTAGTTAGTAGCTCTAACCCTAGTAGGAATTTTTTTAATATAAATTCTTACAATTGTGTAAAAACCATAAAATAATTTATTAATTAAGCATTGAGAAAATAACTTTAAACATGGTTTTAATTACGAGAATGCTGGTAAAACAATTGTAACCCGTTAATTTTTGGCAGAACTATAATAATTAGCTATTCACCCAAAAAGTAAGTATTTACACTTTTCCCGAATATTAATTACCTCCTAATACAACTACATATAGTCTACTAATACTACGAAAAACACAATTTCAAATATATTTTTATTTATAACTGATTGATAATGCAAGCATAAATAAAACTTCATTAAAAACTTTTTTCATATTAAAAATTATTTACTTTAATATTTTTTATTATTATTGTTGTTTTTTTTTTAAATCTTAATTTTATATCTTATTCAAATTTACATAAGAATAAAACTATATAATATTTAAAAAAACAACAACTTAACCACATTTAAAAAAAAATAAATAAGTTTACCTCCTGAAAACAAAAACGTAATACACTGACATAATAAAAAAGACATTTTATGGAACATTTAAAAAATTTAATGATTTCTTTTATAAAATGTTACATGTTGTAGTAACAATATAAATATTTATACAGAGTTAAGTACTACATATCATGAAGTTTATAATATCCAGCTAACAAAAATTATGACAATGTCGAGCTGTAAATATTTTGTGGTCCTGTAGAAAAACCGAAGCAAAATAACAGCCTCCCAAACTTCCCATAATTCAGTCACTCATAGGAACTACTTGGTATTGCAAATATGCAAAGAAATTTCTATAAAGGATCATAAACTTAAAGAACAAGCGCACACAAAATACCATCATGCAGATACTAAATATGTTAAATATTTAAATAGGACCAAAGAAAATACTCATGCCCAAAATGAAATAACCAACAAAGAACATTACAAATAATGTCAGCACTAAAACATGGATATTTTAGTAAATTATGCTTCATAAATACACAAACGCACTAACAGCTACAAAATGCATATACATGAACAAACATTTATACTTGTAATGTAACTGTGTGTAGCATACTATTAGGCAAACAAGCCTATTGGTACTTTAGTAGTTAGTAGATAACGTTTAAAATATATTATCTAAAATATAAATTATGATCACAATGCGTAATAAACATTCATGAGGACATTACGTATGTATGTGTGTTTGTATTGTTAGTAATTGTGTGCATGAATTTAAAAAAAATTATTATTTATATGGAAGAAAAATATGAAATTTATATTTCACATTAAATAACTATGAAGAAGTTAGCAACGTTTTAATAAAGAAAGTAATGTAAGAATACAAATTACCCTATTTGAAAACAATAACAAATGTAAAAAGCAAGTTATTGGTTTACTTATTTTATATAAGTACGTACATACATATATATGAGAATATAACTACTAGTTTTCTAAGAATAATATTATCTCTCATTTTATTTTTACACAAATTTTTCATAAGTATGTTAAACAAACTTTAATCTTTTATAATTATTTTTACATTATTTTTAAATTTCACTCATTGGCCTATTAGTTAATCCAATACATGTATGTATTTTGTTTCTCACTTTGTGCTTACACTTACATATTTTTAATTAATTCACCTAGAAAATATCACGATTTTGTTTACTGTAAATGTGTATATATTTTTTTTAATTTTTTACAACTTTAAGCTAAAAGTTAGACTTTAAATTTAATAACTTTATTTTAATAAGAGTTAATTAAAGAAATTATTTCTTTAAAATTTTAAAATTTTTTTGTATTAAAAGTATGTAAATCTTTCCATACGTACAACAAAGTGTGTATGGTATGCAAATATAATAAATAAACATTTTTATGACTGAATATGTTCATAAATTAAATATGTATGCATGTATGCATACACAACATATTTATGTTTTAAATACAAAATGCAAAATTATTAAACAGGGTTTTTAACAGTAGTTCTGTTTTTAAAACCAAAATCGGTAAACTTAATATGTTTTCATTCCATTGGTATCACAAAAATGTAGAACCACAAAAATATATGTATGTACATTGAATATACTATGTCCTATTTACATCTGCAAAAAATTTCATGATCTGTATCAGTTTGAGAATTCAAATGAAAATGAGTAATAATAATTCACGATTTCACTAGGCCTCATGCGAAATCCATCGGAATTCTCGTAAATACTTAATTATTAAATTTTACATAAGTTATAGATATTGTACAGTATATCGGCCAATGTACCACATTACACCTAAGTCTTAATAACGTCTACTTCTGATAGTAGGTTTTAGGCTTATAACTGGTTTAAAAATACCAATTGTGATGAAATTCGACTCAAAGACCATATGACTCATCCTACAGGAATTCAGTTAATAAAATAATTTAAGAAATGAGTAAGAAAGTGGTGGAAAAACTGTACCCTATATCTGAATGAAAAAGGTACATTTTAAAAATGAAAAAAATAATTTACTTCCTTAATTTGTGAAACATTTCACTTTTCGTTGAGAAAATTTTATCAAAATAAATTTCAAAAAAAGAGGAAGCGGTTTACAAAATAACCGCCTTAATGATTACATTAAATAATATCACCTTAAGAAGTTGACTGTGGAAAAAATATTTTAAAATTAATGTCAGCGTTTCTATTAAGACTATTCACCCAACTTTGATGTAGTATCTTTTGACATACAAAACGAAAACTTTTTGACTTAATATTACCTTGCCTGTAAATATGCCTTCCTTGTTATTCCATAACAATGAAATTCCTTTAAAAATTTGTAAATGAAAAAATATAGATAAGACTGAATCTTACTGTCGATTTTAAAAATAACCACAAATCACACACAAAGTATAATATAATAAAATAGTATAAACAATATATTTCAATTTTCTAAAAAAAATGTATTTATTATTAGCCAAGTGTGCCTTGAGCAATTCAAATATTATACTCTTAACTCAATTTGTAATGATATAAGTAAAATTACTTTAATTCGATTTTTAATCGTTAGGGCGTGTTAATTTAACCTACCTATAACATAAAAGTAATTATTCATTTTCCTTTTTCATTGCATTTCAAGCCCAAATTCAAATAAAGTTGTGCAGGCATGAACGGGTTAAAAACAGATTCCTTCTCCATGATATATATATGAGACCTATACTTTAATTACATTTAGTAAGCCATTCGGGCTGGCATACGGATGCTCATCACTCAATAGATTCTGTACCTATTTAATATATTAACATTGTTTAGAAAATTAAATTATTATTCTCGTATTTTCTTACACATAAATCTCTATAACATATTAATTTCAACTGCTAAATCAATAATTTAATACTCATAAGTAATTTCTAAAATATATTTCACTATTATTATATCACTTATATGCCATAGTACTAAATTGTATCAAGAAAATTTTATTTCCATAAAATCTATAGCTTTGGAAATCTTCAATAAAATATGTTGATGTTTCCACTTACCTATTAGCGTGCTTTATGATGATTACTGCAAATCGTTCTAAATACATTGAAGTACTTTAATAACGTCCTTTTAATTATGTGCTATATATAAGTATTTCCTAATACATTAGCCAGCTTCTGCATGAATACATATATAGAAGCTTTTTAATATGTTTTTCATACAAATTTCATTGACTGATTATACCCTACACCACTTTAGTAGGGAGGTTATATTGGGTTTGTTCTTAGAATAATTTTCTGAGTCGATTAAGCTATGTCCGTCCGTCCTTCTGGCTGGCTGTCCATGTAAACCTTGTGCGCAAGGTACAGGCCGCACTTGTTTTTCTAATTATTTTTAAGCGATTGTGGTAAGTACTTGCCTCCAATGATATCACCAAGTTAAAATAAAGACTAAAAATGTTATTCAACTTTTTACTTGTTTTTTCTGGACACTTTTATTAAGTTATTAAATCATTTATAATACAGTGAATAAATATCTAAGTATTCAGCTAATTTTTTTAAATGATTTCCTCACCTTCTTATCTTTTTAAAGTCTATTATTATATATAGTATATAACATTTTAAATCTTTATTATTAAATTCTTACATTCATAAATGCATACTTATTTACATCACCCTCAAAGGAAACATATTTCCTTAAATTTATAACAAGCGTATTAAATAATTTTTCCTTTGTTGAAGGATAAAAATATATTAAATTTGATACACTTGCATTATTACCTTTTACATCTTAAGGCTTTGTTTTTTTTTTTTTTTTTTGATATTGTATAACTAACATACATTTTACATATGGATATAAATAAATACATATGTATGTACGTACAGACATATATAAAATATAAAAAAATTAGATTATAGTACCTCATAAAAGCTTGCTGACATTTTTATATAAAACAAGAATGCTAGATCCGTTTCGGCCAGATCCTATGTCCTGTTTGAAGGTCTTTGTATTTTTCATACATCATTTAAGAAATATCATATAAAAAATATTTTAGATACAAAAATTATTAGAAATTTTAATTAAAAAATATATTTTTATTTAAACAATTTACATTGAATATATAAATCTTAAATAAATCTCTTGAATCGAATTAAACTTTCATTTTAGTTATGCTTATTGAAAATAACATTTACATATCAATGTAAAGCTAAAAGAAAACAAATCTTTATTATAGCCAAATTCTTCTTAACCAAAAAAAAAAAATTAATAAAAAGCAATCATGGAAAGTCGCTTTTAGTTAATGCACATACATATTTTATAAAAGTATAAAATTAGCTACCATTGAAATAATAATTGTATGTTTTTAAACAATATTATGTGCGAAAAACTTTTAAACGCAATTAAATTAAAACATTATTCTGACACCGAATTGAATTTTTAAAGTATTTTTGCATCCCTTTTTATGAGTCTTAATATCTACAATGTAATAATATATTTTGCCCTCAAAACTTATTGTTTGAATGTCTGGCAAAGAAAAACCAAAAGTTCAATATACTTAAACATCAGACATTTTTCCCATTAAAAATAATAGAAAAATAATAAAAATAAATAAACATGTATGTGAATTCTTTTGTTAAAGTACCCTTTTGTTAATATTAAATAAACTTTGAATATATAAAGATTTTGTATTAATTTTTCTTAAACTCTACTATTAAAATTGTACTATAAACAGCCCAGTTTATGAAAAGAAATAAGTGAAATTTTAAAAGCATAAGTAAAGAAACTATATGATTCGTTGTACAAAACTGAAATTTAAAATTGCGTTAAACGTATAAAATGTTAACTATAACTAAAATATTGTTGAAATGAAAATAATATAACAGTATATATTTACGAAAACAATACAAATATTTTATCGCAACTATTTTGAATCATGTTTTACTGTATATGTATAGTAAAGCTTCAAAAATAGAAACAAGAACACACTTAATATCTTTGTCTATTGGTTTTTCTAAAGTACAGAAAACTTCTCGAGCAATTTTCACTACTTTTACAATTGTCTATGAAAAGTAGTGTTATATATATAATACATTTTCTAGCCAAATATTACATACTTTTTGCAAAATATTGATAGATATGAAATCGCAATAAGAAATTGGCATTGGAATTCATATTTTAGCACAGTAATGTCATTGCAGGAAAGTACTTATTATGTTCGCTTAAAATTGGCAACTTAAATAAGCCATTACTAATAGCATATAGAATAAGGTAAGTCAAAATAAGTCCTTCTATAACAGATTACTTGTCCCTTATTCAAAAATAAATAGTTGAGTATGCACAAGTCATTACCAGGCTTTCCTGACGTTTTTTAATTTATTTATTACAATTTTAGCAAAAAAACGACAATTATTTTCTTTAAAAATTTCAAAATTATTTACATAAAACAGTTGTCTAGCAGTTTTTACAAATTATATATTCTTTTACCCTTCTATATAATCTCAGCAATTTTGTTGTTAAACATTTAATAAATTTCATGATATTCAAAGTGTCCTTTTCAACTACTTGACAATTCATAAATCATCTAATAAATTTTTGTTTTTAAACATTTTACCCTAAACTTCAATAATATCAATTGTGCTTTTTTCTTTCTCATTCCTCTTTTGCATTTTAATATAATTTCCCCTTTGCAGTAAAATATTTCGAAATTTTAATGAAAAAAAGAACAAAAACTATATAAAAAGTTTACATAATGAAATACTCTTTGGTGTGCTCTATAGAATTATTTCTATTATTTGTTATACACAGTTCTTGTCCTGTATAATACTTATTAATAATAAAATTTCATGGAAAACTAGGGTATCAAACCTCAAAAACTCATAAACACTTTTTCCTAGAGTTATGCATATAACAGCTTTTAATCCATTGCTTAAACAGTAAGATACACATACAGTTAAACTTACCCTTCAAAAGTGTATATATACGTAGATGTAGATATAAAAGATAGCAGATTTGTCCTTTAACTGCTTATATGTATGTATGTATGTGTGTACGTTGGTGTTTGTTTAGTGCCAGCATCAAACACCGAACAAATGAATGACTAAAATGAAACGACTAGAAGTTATGACTGACTTATGTGTAGTTGTTGTGTATAAAACGGTCTCATTCTGTCCCCGAAATACTATCATTTATCTTCATAAATCGTTAGTTTTATTTCGTTCTTTTTTTTTGCTCCAGTCTTATTAACAATACAGACACATTTAACCAGAGTTGTTTGTTGCTCGCCAAGTTTTAAAAGTGAAATTGTACAAAAGCTAAATTTCTGTTCAAATAGCTATGATTCACATTGGAATTTTGTAAAATTCATGTGTTTTTGAAAAATACATGAATGTACTTGTGTACCGGAAGGTGGAAGATGGTATTTTAAATTATATTCAACAGTTTTTGGGGTTTTCAAAACATCGAACTCAGGTTATTTGGATAGTTAAACAATTTCTAAATCGTCAAAAATTTGTGAGAATATTTCATTAAAATAAAATTGTATGTTAGCAAAATTATGTTCCTGTACCTAAGTCAAACTGTACTAAATTTTTTTTTAATTTAATTAATTTTTTAATAGAGGAATATACTATTATTCATCAAATATTGTATCTTCAAATATTAACGTATGTATATATTTCAGTACATCTATTGTTAGCTTCCAACATAGATGAAAATAATTATTTCATTTGCTTTATAGTTGTCCACAACATGCCCTTGGCAAAATTACACCTTCTTGTCTCGTCACAATAGAAAGTTTAGCGTAAAACTTTTTATTAAATTTAGTTGCTGTGTGCTTTGATAATTTTTGTCATTGAGTTAAAGATTATCCCCCTTATTCACAAATAAAATTTTTATTTTATAAACCGTTTATTAATTAGACTTTGTATCGAAATTTTGCTTTATAAACCTATTATAAAATATAAATGCTGTTTATGAATAAGGGGGATAATTTATGAAAAACAAAGTTTTTGATCTGTTTGTGAAAAATACAAAAGAAATAATAGTTATATGAACATGCTTTTTGCCATAACAGGAATATTAAAAATTAACAGTAATAACTTGTGAGTGTGCTGATGTTTGTTATGTTCAAAAAAGTTTATCCAACACCAATTTTAAGTATATGTATCGACTGTGGATCACAATCTAAGCCACTTCATGTGAGGTACAATATCCAATTTTGCAGAAAATTCTATGAAATAGCCCACATACAAAGGCACACTTCGACTATAACTTAGTTTTACGTAGATCAGTAGTGATCAGACCTTTTTCGACCAAAGTGCCCGTGAACCCATCAAAAAATAGCATGAACAGAAATAATACACTTAAACAAAATTCACTTGGAGGATATGTTTATATTTGTCACAGCAGTTTTAATGTACTAAAAACAACAAAAAGTTCTATTTTTTAATTTTAAGAATTTTCTCATGACTGAACATTTTCTTTCATGAAAATATTTTTGTCGGTGTTAGGTAAGCAAAAAATAGCAGTTTTAAAAATGAAAATTTATTAGCAATACTAACGTTTCTATATCTTCTAAATATAAATGTATTTCTAGAATTATATAGATTTTTTGTTTAAAAAATTTTTATTCGCTTAAAATTGTCCCCAAAGACATCAATGAAAATGCACTAAAAGCTAAATACTACCGTTTGTCTTATTCATCATTACTTTGCACTTTTTTAACTAATAATACATAAATATGTATGTATTTGCTCTGTGCAGTATTGTTAGTTAGACAAGTTGTAATAAATAGTTTGAGTAATTGTAGTGATTTTTGAAAAGTGTTTTGGGGGAATTTGACTCTGTTTGACAAATTATTCACTATAATGAAATATGTATTTAGCGGAAGTATTTTAGTTATCTAGTAAAAAATCATTTACGTTTCTTTTTGATAAGGGAAACCAATAAATTGTTTTTTTAAGTTAAGTGTATAACTTTTATTGTCTGTAATTAATTTAATACAGAGTGTAGCACACAAAAAAGTTATGAAATATTTTTGGTTGTTAACACAAACCGCTTTATAATTAATCCTCTTAGTTAAATAAGTAAATAAATAAAAGAGAAGTTTGGTACTTATAGTCATTAATGAAACTCATTTTTCACATACGTTTGTCTGCTTTTTTTCCTTCATTTACTACTTCTACTATTTAAGTATTTATATGTGAGTATGAACATTTTAGGAAAGCGTAAGTGCGAAAGAAATTATTTGTATGAAACAGTAATACCTGATATATAAATCAGTGCTACTTGTGTCCTTAATATGTATTGAAGTTTATAATATAAAATAGATTATGTAATGTTTTAAAAGATCAGAAGTACTACAAGATCCAGTTCTGTCGAAGAGATCCAGTTTTGTCATTTCCATAGCATTGCTGGACACAAACTAGGGCAATATATAAAAAGTTTTCTTGGTCAGCAGAGTTGTCTAAAATTATCGGTTATCGTTATGTTGCTCTTATTTTATTTTTTAACGTATAACTTTTATAGTTATGTCTAAAATTAACTTCACTTTTACTTTTTCAAAATTGATAATTTTTTTTAAATATTCTTCCTTAAAAAGGCAACTCTGGCACTTTAGTACTTACATACATACGTATAAAAAAGTATATGTTTTTCAATTTGTTTTATTCTCTGTTAAATAATTACAACTGTAGACTCTTAGCGGGAGGAATCATTCGAAACAAAACTGTTCTTTAGGGAAGCAATAAATAGTTAGAATATAGTTTTCAAGTTCTATTATTATTTTTGAGCGTTATGTGTGATTCATATTTTCTAGAACAACTTTATTATAAATATTTTACGTGTTTGAGATGAATAATGTTTGGTCATTATTACAAGTAAAAAATGTTAACTATTTCATATGTAAACAAAAGTATGCAGGTATGTTGTTTATTTTGGTGAACAGTCAGGGATAAAAGCGTACATACATTATAGTATAATAAGGCCATAAAAAAGATTAATATTAGACGACATTGTTTTAAAGAGTTAATTTTAGTAATATCGGATTATTTTTATTCATATCATAAATACATAAATACGGACAAAAAGTCGAAAAATTTTAAAACTTTTTCTTTAATTAAATTTTTGACACTTTTTCCAAACACTGTTCACCAAAATGTGCACAGAAATTTATAAATATTACCCAAAATTTATTAGTAGTACTATGCCTGACTATATAATTGTATTTATGTATTTGTATGTAAAAATTTTATGAGTTTGTAGCAATTATTGTTAACAAATGTTATATTTCACGGCATGATACCATTATCAACATTCTCATCATAATCATCGTGAGTAGAAAAATTTCAAACAGCCTAAAAAACATGGTCCCAATCACCGCTTTACAAAAACTACTAGATGTAGCAACAGTAGTAGTCATAATCATGAGTATGATTAATTTTTAGAGAGGATGTTAAAACAGGTTAATGTTTATGTACAAGTATATATAAATTACCGGCATAAAAATCCCTGGGTAGATAGTTTTATGGGATTTGGAGGGAGGCAAATTGTTGTTGCAGTAGTTGTTTGTTGGCTTTTAATATCCCTCATTTGTTGTTTTGTTTTATTTTTATTATTTTTTGTCAGTAAGATAAGTGTTTATTTAGAAAAACATAGTAAATTAATTCACCTGTTTAGAAAATTTCTTCATAAATTTTGGGATCTTTCCTTTTTTATGTGAATGAAAATTAAAGTTTTCACATGAAATTTAAACGTAAAGGGAAAAAGTTTGAATTGCTTTAATTTAAGGATATAATTAAAAAGCTATAAACAAAACAAGTTTAACTGAAAATGGTTTGTGGTGTGCTTTGAATGAATCGTTATTAAATGGTCCTACGTAGCTGTAAGTATTATAATAATATTTTATGAAAATGATAATACACCATTATTGGAATTAGTAATATTGTTATTATTTTATAGGAAAAATAATCTTAGACTTTTTATTAGATAATATAATAAGAATCAAGTTTTATTTTACATAATCTTTTTAATTTTATTAGACAACTTATATTTTTGCTTAAAGTATAATGATTTGTTAAACCTTAAGTTTGGCTATAAATCAGGGAGCGGTTTTCGTGTGTTTATTTATTATACTGAATTAATTGATTTGTTGTATATATAATATATTTGTTTAACACAAACCCTCAACAACATTAATTAAGGAATGGACTTAAATTACCCAACCTTAAAAAAATAATTCTCTGCAATTAACAAAATACATTTTACAATACCTCTGATGCCGGGTTTACTTAAAAAAGTTGTTTGTAACTTCAATTAGCATGAATGTGTAACTCCATTAATATAAGATAATTGGTTAATGTCAGTCAGACTGACAGACAAAAGTTTAAATTAAATTCATGTTGAAATTAGTATAGTTACAAACAAATTCATTTACAATATAAACTCGTTTTTACTTAAAGAACTTTAAAAAAAATCATCCCTTATGCTTAAGTATATATGAATGAAAACATTTCTATTGCCTTTAACATTATACAAGCCAACAAATTTTTACCCCAAAATCCAAAGTTTACTTTTCCATAGAATTAAGTATTGCTAAATTCTCCATCACATTTTTAATATGTCATGTTCTAAAAACAAAAAAAAAAATCTCGTTTTTTGTTATATTTGAGTCGTCATCTAACATTCCATTTCGATATATCTTTATCTAAAACTTGGAACAACTATAAGATTTAAAAATTTTTAGGTTTTGTTCTATTAACTTATATGCATTAATTTGTTAAAAATTGTTCATAAACATTAATTTCAATTAGTTTATAATCTTTCTACTTGCAATTTCATATAGTTTGGGATTTAAGTTGTTTCAAACTTCAAGTTATTTTTATTGAAATACAACAGATGTTAAACATGTATTTTAAAAACGACAGATTGAAATTTCCGATTACGTAAATGAATTTATAAATGACGGTGTATTTCAGCATTTATGAGGTTTAAAATATTATTATTTCCTGAGTTTTTGGGGCACGATATATCAAAAACTTGATGTGATGCTAAATCCTTCCTAAAACTTAGCTGACTTTTGTTATTAAAGGCTTATGGTGGAAATATTATAGCTAACGGTCTGAATTTAAATTATACTTTATAGTATTTTTTTCGCGATAAGCTCAAAATTACAGAATTTTTGATACCCATTTCGAAAAGATTGCAGAATTTTTTTAACAAATTATACAGAGATTAAGATTTTCAATCGCTGGTAGGAAACTGAGTATATTTTCAAAAATATATATTTTTAATTTTCTAGTGTTTGGTATACTAAAACGCATCGGAACATAGGGATAGGTATAAATATATATTAAAATCAAAGGCGATTTTGATTCAACTGAATACTGTTAAGAGTGTCATAAACTAGTAAATTATATAGCAACTATGATATAATTTTACACAATTTAGTCTTGTGTAATCTAAATTATTATTGTAAAGCACGGCAGAAATCAATAATGTACAATATCACTTATATAATTTCACAAAATGTCTTTAACATTCATAACTGCCGTTATAATTCATGTATAGCAACGAGATTCAGCGTATACAAGTTCTGAAGAAATCTGTCAACAAAATATTATGAGGATCTATTCAGAATTGACCGAAGTACCCATATATACTACATTTCAAAAATTACACTGAATAACTGAATCATTTTCTCATTAAATTTTAAAACATATCCATTGATGGTTGGTATATATGATTCCACACAGCCGACTATAATATTCTTACATGTTTTTTTATATTTATTTTATTTTAAATCTAACATCTGTCAAATGCTAATGTATTTTTTTTAGAAAATATGTAAAGTAAATAATAAAAGCAAAAAATCTTAAAATAAGTCAATGCAATTTATGTATGTATATATAAAACAACCAAAATGTTGCGATGAAACAATTTGTGGTTGTGAGTATTTATTTATACAAAAAAATACTAAATTTGTTAGCCGAACGATTCTCCAGAGAATGTTGCTGGTCAATTTCACTAGAACCATTTTTGTTGCACACCTCTTATAAAATTTTAAAAGTTTGTTATCAGATTAGTTGACTTCAAATTTACACTTCAAAGAATCATACCACTCTATGGCTCCAACACAAATGACAAACCATTTTAAAAACAGGGGGTGATGGCGTAGGATAATTGTTAATACCTTTGAATGTGTGTGATGGTAAAGATGTAAATGAGGATGCTGTTAAGGATGGTTTGGTGGTTGGTTCAATGGTAATGACGACTAAGTTGATTTTCAAATCCAAGTTAAAGAAGAACAACAAACATTCTTAAAACACTCAAAAGCTAACAATGAAAATCAATTTAACTTTTTGTTTAAGTTGTTTTTCTATTTTTTATTTCAACATTTCATTTTATTCCACCTTAAGAGAGATGTTTGCCTGTAAAAGTTTATAAACAAAATAATCAAAAAAGTAAAACAGAAAAAAAACTAAAGCTTTGAATTAATTAATTTTCTGTGTTTTGACGCCTTGGTTGTTAAGTACGAATCTAAATAGAAAATACAAACTCAGATTTGCAAACTTTGTTTTTTTTTTTAATTTGAATTTTTAGTCAAGAATAAAGTGGGTAAAATTAGCTGATTTTAATATTCTTTCTTAATTGTTTTCTACTTAGCAATACTTCATGTATTAAATTATTAGTATTATTTATAACATCGAATGTTTTTGACATGGTATGTATTGAATTAAGAACAGATATAAAAGGTTTACTGTAGTAATCAATGGCAGAATAAAATGAGTTTGGTATGATACAACATACTTTTACAATTTTTTTTTTTTTTTTTTTGTTTTATTTTTGTTAAAAATTTTATAAGTGTGAAGATATATTTTTTTTAGCAAAATGTTTCATAGATATATACATTAACAAAAAAAAATAAATAATAATTTCCAATAACAAATAAATTTTGCACAAACTCCTAAAATTGAATTAAATTATTTATTCCATCAAAACTTTTACAGCCTACACAACCTTTCTCCTTAAACTTTCTATAAATCATACTAAATGTATAATTGTAATTGCGTGGTTGATAAATGTACTTTAGATTTTTGCGTTTTTATACCCTTTATCATTATAATAGGTTATAGCCGACGTTTGTAATGGTTAAAAAACAATACTTCTACACTTTTACAAAATCGACGCTACAAATTTTTATATTGTCCTTTATATTAGAAAAAGGATCAGATAAGCACTAAAATCTTGATTCGATTTAATCACTGCTCCCATGCAAATATTCCTTTAGGAAATTACTCGAATCTCTATAGTAAATTTACAATAACTAAATTCACGATGAAACTCATCATAAATAAGGTTAAAGTAAACAT